>NC_056446.1:42918585-42993585 GCF_018296145.1 Oncorhynchus tshawytscha | reverse complement strand
ATCGAACATAACTGCCATTCATTGTGTAGCTGTTACCATTAGGATTGCAAACAGAGGAAGATCTTCAAAGGTAAGTGATTTAGTTTATCGCTATTTGGGATTGCCTGTGCTGGTTTGAAAAAGTATTTTGTAAGCGGGGCGCTGTCCCCAGATAATCGCATGGTATGCTTTCGCCGCAAAGCCATTTTGAAATCTAACAATGCTGTTGGATTAACTAGAAGTTAAGATGTTAAATGATGTAAAACACTTGTATATTCATAAATGTTTAATATTACTATTTTGTCATTTGTATTCGGCTCGCTCCAACTTCATCAGATGTTGTAGATTTGGATCCACGTGCGCTAAGAGGTCAACACAGCCAAGGTATTGGAGTGGCACAAAGCCATCACCTTAATCCCGTGGAAAAGTTGTGGGCAGAACTGAAAAAGCGTGTGAGCAAGGAGGCCTACAAACCTGACTCAGTTACACCAGCTCTGTCAGAAGGAATGGGCCAATATTCACCCAACTTATTGTGGAGAGCTTGTGGAAGGCTACCCGAAACGTTTGACCCAAGTTAAACAATTGAAAGGAAATGCTACCAAATACTAATTGAGTGTACGTCAACGAGAGATGGAGAGAGGAAGAGATTTTGCTTATTTATTTTTAAACACATAATTTAAAAGAACAAATAAAAAACAGATGCTTCACAGTCTCCACCTCCCCACCAAAATGACACTGTCTCCACCTCCCCACCAAAATGACACTGTCTCCACCTCCCCACCAAAATGACACTGTCTCCACCTCCCTACCAAAATGACAGTCTCTACCTCCCCCCACCAAAATGACACTGTCTCCACCTCCCCACCAAAATGACACTGTCTCCACCTCCCCACCAAAATGACACTGTCTCCACCTCCCCACCAAAATGACACTGTCTCCACCTCCCCACCAAAATGACACTGTCTCCACCTCCCCACCAAAATGACACTGTCTCCACCTCCCCACCAAAATGACACTGTCTCCACCTCCCCACCAAAATGACACTGTCTCTACCTCCCCACCAAAATGACACTGTCTCCACCTCCCCACCAAAATGACACTGTCTCCACCTCCCCACCAAAATGACAGAGTCTCCACCTCCCCACCAAAATGACACTGTCTCCACCTCCCCACCAAAATGACACTGTCTCCACCTCCCCACCAAAATGACACAGTCTCCACCTCCCCACCAAAATGACACTGTCTCCACCTCCCCACCAAAATGACACTGTCTCCACCTCCCCACCAAAATGACAGAGTCTCCACCTCCCCACCAAAATGACACTGTCTCCACCTCCCCACCAAAATGACACAGTCTCCACCTCCCCACCAAAATGACACTGTCTCCACCTCCCCACCAAAATGACACAGTCTCCACCTCCCCACCAAAATGACACAGTCTCCACCTCCCCACCAAAATGACACTGTCTCCACCTCCCCACCAAAATGACACTGTCTCCACCTCCCCACCAAAATGACACTGTCTCCACCTCCCCACCAAAATGACACTGTCTCCACCTCCCCACCAAAATGACACTGTCTCTACCTCCCCACCAAAATGACACTGTCTCCACCTCCCCACCAAAATGACACTGTCTCCACCTCCCCACCAAAATGACAGAGTCTCCACCTCCCCACCAAAATGACACTGTCTCCACCTCCCACACCAAAATGACACTGTCTCCACCTCCCCACCAAAATGACACAGTCTCCACCAAAATGACTCCCACACCAAAATGACACTGTCTCCACCTCCCCACCAAAATGACACTGTCTCCACCTCCCCACCAAAATGACAGAGTCTCCACCTCCCCACCAAAATGACACTGTCTCCACCTCCCCACCAAAATGACACTGTCTCCACCTCCCCACCAAAATGACACTGTCTCCACCTCCCCACCAAAATGACACTGTCTCCACCTCCCCCACCACCAAAATGACACTGTCTCCACCTCCCCACCAAAATGACACTGTCTCCACCTCCCCACCAAAATGACACTGTCTCCACCTCCCCACCAAAATGACACTGTCTCCACCTCCCCACCAAAATGACACTGTCTCCACCTCCCCACCAAAATGACACTGTCTCCACCTCCCCACCAAAATGACACTGTCTCCACCTCCCCACCAAAATGACACTGTCTCCACCTCCCCACCAAAATGACACTGTCTCCACCCCCCACCAAAATGACACTGTCTCCACCTCCCCACCAAAATGACACTGTCTCCACCTCCCCACCAAAATGACACTGTCTCCACCTCCCCACCAAAATGACACTGTCTCCACCTCCCCACCAAAATGACACTGTCTCCACCTCCCCACCAAAATGACACTGTCTCCACCTCCCCACCAAAATGACACTGTCTCCACCTCCCCACCAAAATGACACTGTCTCCACCTCCCCACCAAAATGACACTGTCTCCACCTCCCCACCAAAATGACACTGTCTCCACCTCCCCACCAAAATGACACTGTCTCCACCTCCCCACCAAAATGACACAGTCTCCACCTCCCCACCAAAATGACACTGTCTCCACCTCCCCACCAAAATGACACAGTCTCCACCTCCCCACCAAAATGACACAGTCTCCACCTCCCCACCAAAATGACACTGTCTCCACCACCAAAATGACACTGTCTCCACCTCCCCACCAAAATGACACTGTCTCCACCTCCCCACCAAAATGACACTGTCTCCACCTCCCCACCAAAATGACACTGTCTCTACCTCCCCACCAAAATGACACTGTCTCCACCTCCCCACCAAAATGACACTGTCTCCACCTCCCCACCAAAATGACAGAGTCTCCACCTCCCCACCAAAATGACACTGTCCCCCACCAAAATGACACTGTCTCCACCTCCCCACCAAAATGACACTGTCTCCACCTCCCCACCAAAATGACACTGTCTCCACCTCCCCACCAAAATGACACTGTCTCCACCTCCCCACCAAAATGACACTGTCTCCACCTCCCCACCAAAATGACAGAGTCTCCACCTCCCCACCAAAATGACACTGTCTCCACCTCCCCACCAAAATGACACAGTCTCCACCTCCCCACCAAAATGACACTGTCTCCACCTCCCCACCAAAATGACACTGTCTCCACCTCCCCACCAAAATGACACAGTCTCCACCTCCCCACCAAAATGACACTGTCTCCACCTCCCCACCAAAATGACACTGTCTCCACCTCCCCACCAAAATGACACTGTCTCCACCTCCCCACCAAAATGACTGTCTCCACCTCCCCCCCACCAAAATGACACTGTCTCCACCTCCCCACCAAAATGACACTGTCTCCACCTCCCCACCAAAATGACACTGTCTCCACCTCCCCACCAAAATGACACTGTCTCCACCTCCCTACCAAAATGACACTGTCTCCACCTCCCCACCAAAATGACACTGTCTCCACCTCCCCACCAAAATGACACTGTCTCCACCTCCCCACCAAAATGACACTGTCTCCACCTCCCCACCAAAATGACACTGTCTCCACCTCCCCACCAAAATGACACTGTCTCCACCTCCCCACCAAAATGACACTGTCTCCACCTCCCCACCAAAATGACTGTCTCCACCTCCCCACCAAAATGACTGTCTCCACCTCCCCACCAAAATGACACTGTCTCCACCTCCCCACCAAAATGACACTGTCTCCACCTCCCCACCAAAATGACAGAGTCTCCACCTCCCCACCAAAATGATACTGTCTCCACCTCCCCACCAAAATGACACAGTCTCCACCTCCCCACCAAAATGACACTGTCTCCACCTCCCCACCAAAATGACACTGTCTCCACCTCCCCACCAAAATGACCTCCCCACCACACTGTCTCCACCTCCCCACCAAAATGACACTGTCTCCACCTCCCTACCAAAATGACACTGTCTCCACCTCCCCCACCAAAATGACACTGTCTCCACCTCCCCACCAAAATGACACTGTCTCCACCTCCCCACCAAAATGACACTGTCTCCACCTCCCCACCAAAATGACACTGTCTCCACCTCCCCACCAAAATGACTGTCTCCACCTCCCCACCAAAATGACACTGTCTCCACCTCCCCACCAAAATGACTGTCTCCACCTCCCCACCAAAATGACTGTCTCCACCTCCCCACCAAAATGACTGTCTCCACCTCCCCACCACAATGACACTGTCTCCACCTCCCCACCACAATGACACTGTCTCCACCTCCCCACCAAAATGACTGTCTCCACCTCCCCACCAAAATGACTGTCTCCACCTCCCCACCAAAATGACACAGTCTCCACCTCCCCACCAAAATGACTGTCTCCACCTCCCCACCAAAATGACTGTCTCCACCTCCCCACCAAAATGACACTGTCTCCACCTCCCCACCAAAATGACTGTCTCCACCTCCCCACCACAATGACTGTCTCCACCTCCCCACCACAATGACACTGTCTCCACCTCCCCACCACAATGACACTGTCTCCACCTCCCCACCAAAATGACACTGTCTCCACCTCCCTACCAAAATGACACTGTCTCCACCTCCCCACCAAAATGACACTGTCTCTACCTCCCCACCAAAATGACACTGTCTCCACCTCCCCACCAAAATGACACTGTCTCCACCTCCCCACCAAAATGACACTGTCTCCACCTCCCCACCAAAATGACACTGTCTCCACCTCCCCACCAAAATGACACTGTCTCCACCTCCCCACCAAAATGACTGTCTCCACCTCCCCACCAAAATGACTGTCTCCACCTCCCCACCAAAATGACACTGTCTCCACCTCCCCACCAAAATGACACTGTCTCCACCTCCCCCACCAAAATGACAGAGTCTCCACCTCCCCACCAAAATGATACTGTCTCCACCTCCCCACCAAAATGACACTGTCTCCACCTCCCCCACCAAAATGACACTGTCTCCACCTCCCCACCAAAATGACACTGTCTCCACCTCCCCACCAAAATGACACTGTCTCCACCTCCCCACCAAAATGACACTGTCTCCACCTCCCTACCAAAATGACACTGTCTCCACCTCCCCCCACCAAAATGACACTGTCTCCACCTCCCCCCCGCCAAAATGACACTGTCTCCACCTCCCCACCAAAATGACACTGTCTCCACCTCCCCACCAAAATGACACTGTCTCCACCTCCCCACCAAAATGACACTGTCTCCACCTCCCCACCAAAATGACACTGTCTCCACCTCCCCACCAAAATGACTGTCTCCACCTCCCCACCAAAATGACTGTCTCCACCTCCCCACCAAAATGACTGTCTCCACCTCCCCACCAAAATGACACTGTCTCCACCTCCCCACCACAATGACACTGTCTCCACCTCCCCACCAAAATGACTGTCTCCACCTCCCCACCAAAATGACTGTCTCCACCTCCCCACCAAAATGACACAGTCTCCACCTCCCCACCAAAATGACTGTCTCCACCTCCCCACCAAAATGACTGTCTCCACCTCCCCACCAAAATGACACTGTCTCCACCTCCCCACCAAAATGACTGTCTCCACCTCCCCACCACAATGACTGTCTCCACCTCCCCACCAAATGACTGTCTCCACCTCCCCACCACAATGACACTGTCTCCACCTCCCCACCAAAATGACTGTCTCCACCTCCCCACCAAAATGACTGTCTCCACCTCCCCACCAAAATGACACAGTCTCCACCTCCCACACCAAAATGACTGTCTCCACCTCCCCACCAAAAAATGACTGTCTCCACCTCCCCACCAAAATGACTGTCTCCACCTCCCCACCAAAATGACTGTCTCCACCTCCCTACCAAAATGACTGTCTCCACCTCCCCACCAAAATGACTGTCTCCACCTCCCTACCAAAATGACACAGTCTCCACCTCCCCACCAAGATGACACTGTCTCCACCTCCCCCCACCAAAATGACTGTCTCCACCTCCCCACCACAATGACTGTCTCCACCTCCCCACCACAATGACACTGTCTCCACCTCCCCACCACAATGACACTGTCTCCACCTCCCCACCAAAATGACTGTCTCCACCTCCCCAAAAAATGACTGTCTCCACCTCCCCACCAAAATGACACAGTCTCCACCTCCCACACCAAAATGACTGTCTCCACCTCCCCACCAAAATGACTGTCTCCACCTCCCCACCAAAATGACTGTCTCCACCTCCCCACCAAAATGACACAGTCTCCACCTCCCCACCAAAATGACTGTCTCCACCTCCCCACCAAAATGACTGTCTCCACCTCCCCACCAAAATGACTGTCTCCACCTCCCCACCAAAATGACTGTCTCCACCTCCCCACCAAAATGACTGTCTCCACCTCCCCACCAAAATGACTGTCTCCACCTCCCCACCAAAATGACTGTCTCCACCTCCCCACCAAAATGACTGTCTCCACCTCCCCACCAAATGACTGTCTCCACCTCCCCACCAAAATGACTGTCTCCACCTCCCCACCAAAATGACTGTCTCCACCTCCCCACCAAAATGACTGTCTCCACCTCCCCACCAAAATGACTGTCTCCACCTCCCCACCAAAATGACTGTCTCCACCTCCCCACCAAAATGACTGTCTCCACCTCCCCACCAAAATGACTGTCTCCACCTCCCCACCAAAATGACTGTCTCCACCTCCCCACCAAAATGACTGTCTCCACCTCCCCACCAAAATGACTGTCTCCACCTCCCCACCAAAATGACTGTCTCCACCTCCCCACCAAAATGACTGTCTCCACCTCCCCACCAAAATGACACTCCACCTCCACCAAAATGACCCACACCCACACCAAAATGACTGTCTCCACCTCCCCACCAAAATGACTGTCTCCACCTCCCCACCAAAATGACTGTCTCCACCTCCCCACCAAAATGACTGTCTCCACCTCCCTACCAAAATGACTGTCTCCACCTCCCCACCAAAATGACTGTCTCCATCTCCCCACCAAAATGACTGTCTCCACCTCCCCACCAAAATGACTGTCTCCACCTCCCTACCAAAATGACACAGTCTCCACCTCCCCACCAAAATGACACTGTCTCCACCTCCCCCACCAAAATGACTGTCTCCACCTCCCCACCACAATGACTGTCTCCACCTCCCCACCACAATGACACTGTCTCCACCTCCCCACCACAATGACACTGTCTCCACCTCCCCACCAAAATGACTGTCTCCACCTCCCCACCAAAATGACTGTCTCCACCTCCCCACCAAAATGACACAGTCTCCACCTCCCACACCAAAATGACTGTCTCCACCTCCCCACCAAAATGACTGTCTCCACCTCCCCACCAAAATGACTGTCTCCACCTCCCCACCAAAATGACTGTCTCCACCTCCCTACCAAAATGACTGTCTCCACCTCCCCACCAAAATGACTGTCTCCATCTCCCCACCAAAATGACTGTCTCCACCTCCCCACCAAAATGACTGTCTCCACCTCCCCTACCAAAATGACACAGTCTCCACCTCCCCACCAAAATGACTGTCTCCACCTCCCCACCAAAATGACTGTCTCCACCTCCCCACCAAAATGACTGTCTCCACCTCCCCACCAAAATGACTGTCTCCACCTCCCCACCAAAATGACTGTCTCCACCTCCCCACCAAAATGACTGTCTCCACCTCCCCACCAAAATGACTATCTCCACCTCCCCACCAAAATGACTGTCTCCACCTCCCTACCAAAATGACTGTCTCCACCTCCCCACCAAAATGACTGTCTCCACCTCCCCACCAAAATGACTGTCTCCACCTCCCCACCAAAATGACTGTCTCCACCTCCCCACCAAAATGACTGTCTCCACCTCCCCACCAAAATGACTGTCTCCACCTCCCTACCAAAATGACTGTCTCCACCTCCCCACCAAAATGACTGTCTCCACCTCCCCACCAAAATGACTGTCTCCACCTCCCCACCAAAATGACTGTCTCCACCTCCCCACCAAAATGACTGTCTCCACCTCCCCACCAAAATGACTGTCTCCACCTCCCCACCAAAATGACTGTCTCCACCTCCCCACCAAATGACTGTCTCCACCTCCCCACCAAATGACTGTCTCCACCTCCCCACCAAAATGACTGTCTCCACCTCCCCACCAAAATGACTGTCTCCACCTCCCCACCAAAATGACTGTCTCCACCTCCCCACCAAAATGACTGTCTCCACCTCCCCACCAAAATGACTGTCTCCACCTCCCCTACCAAAATGACAGTCTCCACCTCCCCACCAAAATGACTGTCTCCACCTCCCCACCAAAATGACAGTCTCCACCTCCCCACCAAAATGACTGTCTCCACCTCCCCACCAAAATGACTGTCT
Organism: Oncorhynchus tshawytscha; assembly: GCF_018296145.1. Lineage (NCBI taxonomy): Eukaryota > Metazoa > Chordata > Actinopteri > Salmoniformes > Salmonidae > Oncorhynchus > Oncorhynchus tshawytscha. The sequence goes on along the minus strand of NC_056446.1, from coordinate 42,985,238 downwards.
CCACCTCCCCCACCAAAATGACACTGTCTCCACCTCCCCACCAAAATGACTGTCTCCACCTCCCCACCAAAATGACACTGTCTCCACCTCCCCACCAAAATGACACTGTCTCCACCTCCCTACCAAAAGGACACTGTCTCCACCTCCCCACCAAATGACACTGTCTCCACCTCCCCACCAAATGACACTGTCTCGACCTCCCCACCAAAATGACACTGTCTCCACCTCCCCACCAAAATGACACTGTCTCCACCTCCCCACCAAAATGACAGTCTCCACCTCCCCACCAAAATGACACAGGCTCCACCTCCCCACCAAAATGACAGTCTCCACCTCCCCACCAAAATGACACTGTCTCCACCTCCCCACCAAAATGACATTGTCTCCACCTCCCCACCAAAATGACACTGTCTCCACCTCCCCACCAAAATGACTGTCTCCACCTCCCTACCAAAATGACACAGTCTCCACCTCCCCACCAAAATGACACTGTCTCCACCTCCCCACCAAAATGACACTGTCTCCACCTCCCCACCAAAATGACACTGTCTCCACCTCCCCACCAAAATGACACTGTCTCCACCTCCCCACCAAAATGACACTGTCTCCACCTCCCCACCAAAATGACATTGTCTCCACCTCCCCACCAAAATGACACTGTCTCCACCTCCCCACCAAAATGACTGTCTCCACCTCCCTACCAAAATGACACAGTCTCCACCTCCCCACCAAAATGACACTGTCTCCACCTCCCCACCAAAATGACACTGTCTCCACCTCCCCACCAAAATGACACTGTCTCCACCTCCCCACCAAAATGACACTGTCTCCACCTCCCTACCAAAATGACACTGTCTCCACCTCCCCACCAAAATGACACTGTCTCCACCTCCCCACCAAAATGACACTGTCTCCACCTCCCCACCAAAATGACACTGTCTCCACCTCCCCACCAAAATGACAGTCTCCACCTCCCCACCAAAATGACACAGGCTCCACCTCCCCACCAAAATGACACAGTCTCCACCTCCCCACCAAAATGACACTGTCTCCACCTCCCCACCAAAATGACATTGTCTCCACCTCCCCACCAAAATGACACTGTCTCCACCTCCCCACCAAAATGACTGTCTCCACCTCCCTACCAAAATGACACAGTCTCCACCTCCCCACCAAAATGACACTGTCTCCACCTCCCCACCAAAATGACACTGTCTCCACCTCCCCACCAAAATGACACTGTCTCCACCTCCCCACCAAAATGACACAGTCTCCACCTCCCCACCAAAATGACACTGTCTCCACCTCCCCACCAAAATGACATTGTCTCCACCTCCCCACCAAAATGACACTGTCTCCACCTCCCCACCAAATGACTGTCTCCACCTCCCTACCAAAATGACACAGTCTCCACCTCCCCACCAAAATGACACTGTCTCCACCTCCCCACCAAAATGACACTGTCTCCACCTCCCCACCAAAATGACACTGTCTCCACCTCCCTACCAAAATGACACTGTCTCCACCTCCCCACCAAAATGACACTGTCTCCACCTCCCCACCAAAATGATGCTGTCTCCACGTCCCCACCAAAATGACAGTCTTCACCTCCCCACCAAAATGACACTGTCTCCACCTCCCTACCAAAATGACAGTCTCCACCTCCCCACCAAAATGACACAGTCTCCACCTCCCCACCAAAATGACACAGTCTCCACCTCCCTACCAAAATGAGAGTCTCTACCTCCCCACCAAAATGACACAGTCTCCACCTCCCTACCAAAATGACACTGTCTCTACCTCCCCACCACAATGACACAGTCTCCACCTCCCCACCAAAATGACACTGTCTCCACCTCCCTACCAAAAGGACACTGTCTCTACCTCCCCACCAATATGACAGTCTCCACCTCCCTACCAAAATGACACTGTCTCCACCTCCCTACCAAAATGACACTGTCTCCACCTCCCCACCAAAATGACAATGTCTCTACCTCCCTACCAAAATGACACTGTCTCCACCTCCCCTACCAAAATGACACTGTCTCCACCTCCCCACCAAAATGACACTGTCTCTACCTCCCTACCAAAATGACACTGTCTCCACCTCCCCACCAAAATGACACTGTCTCCACCTCCCCACCAAAATGTCTGTCTCCACCTCCCACCAAAATGACTGTCTCTACCTCCCCACCAAAATGACTGTCTCTACCTCCCCACCAAAATGACACTGTCTCCACCTCCCCACCAAAATGACTGTCTCCACCTCCCCACCAAATGACACTGTCTCCACCTCCCCACCAAAATGACACTGTCTCCACCTCCCTACCAAAATGACACTGTCTCCACCTCCCACCAAAATGACTGTCTCCACCTCCCCAAAAATGACTGTCTCCACCTCCCCACCAAAATGACTGTCTCTACCTCCCCACCAAAATGACACTGTCTCCACCTCCCCACCAAAATGACTGTCTCCACCTCCCTACCAAAATGAAACTGTCTCCACCTCCCCACCAAAATGACTGTCTCTACCTCCCCACCAAAATGACACTGTCTCCACCTCCCCACCAAAATGACTGTCTCCACCTCCCTACCAAAATGACACTGTCTCCACCTCCCTACCAAAATGACTGTCTCCACCTCCCCACCAAAATGACACTGTCTCCACCTCCCCACCAAAATGACTGTCTCCACCTCCCACCAAAATGACACTGTCTCCACCTCCCCACCAAAATGACACTGTCTCCACCTCCCTACCAAAATGACACTGTCTCCACCTCCCCACCAAAATGACACTGTCTCCCTCTCCCCACCAAAATGACACTGTCTCCACCTCCCCTACCAAAATGACACTGTCTCCACCTCCCCACCAAAATGACACTGTCTCCACCTCCCCACCAAAATGACACTGTCTCGACCTCCCCACCAAAATGACACTGTCTCCACCTCCCCACCAAAATGACACTGTCTCCACCTCCCCACCAAAATGACAGTCTCCACCTCCCCACCAAATGACACAGGCTCCACCTCCCCACCAAAATGATACAGTCTCCACCTCCCCACCAAAATGACACTGTCTCCACCTCCCCACCAAAATGACATTGTCTCCACCTCCCCACCAAAATGACACTGTCTCCACCTCCCCACCAAAATGACTGTCTCCACCTCCCCTACCAAAATGACACAGTCTCCACCTCCCCACCAAAATGACACTGTCTCCACCTCCCCACCAAATGACACTGTCTCCACCTCCCCACCAAAATGACACAGTCTCCACCTCCCCACCAAAATGACACTGTCTCCACCTCCCCACCAAATGACATTGTCTCCACCTCCCCACCAAAATGACACTGTCTCCACCTCCCCACCAAAATGACTGTCTCCACCTCCCTACCAAAATGACAGTCTCCACCTCCCCACCAAAATGACACTGTCTCCACCTCCCCACCAAAATGACACTGTCTCCACCTCCCCACCAAAATGACACTGTCTCCACCTCCCCACCAAAATGACACTGTCTCCACCTCCCCACCAAAATGACACTGTCTCCACCTCCCCACCAAAATGATGCTGTTTCCACCTCCCCACCAAAATGACAGTCTCCACCTCCCCACCAAAATGACACTGTCTCCACCTCCCCACCAAAATGACACTGTCTCCACCTCCCCACCAAAATGACACAGTCTCCACCTCCCCAAAATGACACTGTCTCCACCTCCCCACCAAAATGACATTGTCTCCACCTCCCCACCAAAATGACACTGTCTCCACCTCCCCACCAAAATGACACTGTCTCCACCTCCCTACCAAAATGACACAGTCTCCACCTCCCCACCAAAATGACACTGTCTCCACCTCCCCACCAAAATGACACTGTCTCCACCTCCCCACCAAAATGACACTGTCTCCACCTCCCCTACCAAAATGACACTGTCTCCACCTCCCCACCAAAATGACACTGTCTCCACCTCCCCACCAAAATGACACTGTTTCCACCTCCCCACCAAAATGACAGTCTTCACCTCCCCACCAAAATGACACTGTCTCCACCTCCCCACCAAAATGACAGTCTCCACCTCCCCACCAAAATGACACAGGCTCCACCTCCCCACCAAAATGACACAGTCTCCACCTCCCCACCAAAATGACACTGTCTCCACCTCCCCACCAAAATGACATTGTCTCCACCTCCCCACCAAAATGACACTGTCTCCACCTCCCCACCAAAATGACACTGTCTCCACCTCCCTACCAAAATGACACAGTCTCCACCTCCCCACCAAAATGACACTGTCTCCACCTCCCCACCAAATGACACTGTCTCCACCTCCCCACCAAAATGACACAGTCTCCACCTCCCCACCAAAATGACACTGTCTCCACCTCCCCACCAAAATGACATTGTCTCCACCTCCCCACCAAAATGACACTGTCTCCACCTCCCCACCAAAATGACACTGTCTCCACCTCCCTACCAAAATGACACAGTCTCCACCTCCCCACCAAATGACACTGTCTCCACCTCCCCACCAAAATGACACTGTCTCCACCTCCCCACCAAAATGACACTGTCTCCACCTCCCTACCAAAATGACACTGTCTCCACCTCCCCACCAAAATGACACTGTCTCCACCTCCCCACCAAAATGATGCTGTTTCCACGTCCCCACCAAAATGACAGTCTTCACCTCCCCACCAAAATGACACTGTCTCCACCTCCCTACCAAAATGACAGTCTCCACCTCCCCACCAAAATGACACAGTCTCCACCTCCCCACCAAAATGACAGAGTCTCCACCTCCCTACCAAAATGACAGTCTCTACCTCCCCACCAAAATGACACAGTCTCCACCTCCCTACCAAAATGACACAGTCTCCACCTCCCCACCAAAATGACACTGTCTCCACCTCCCTACCAAAAGGACACTGTCTCTACCTCCCCACCAAAATGACAGTCTCCACCTCCCTACCAAAATGACACTGTCTCCACCTCCCTACCAAAATGACACTGTCTCCACCTCCCCACCAAAATGACAATGTCTCTAACCAAAATGACACAGTCTCCACCTCCCCACCAAAATGACACTGTCTCCACCTCCCTACCAAAATGACACTGTCTCTACCTCCCCACCAATATGACAGTCTCCACCTCCCTACCAGAATGACACTGTCTCCACCTCCCCACCAAAATGACACTGTCTCCACCTCCCTACCAAAATGACACTGTCTCCACCTCGCCACCAAAATGACTGTCTCCACCTCCCCACCAAAATGACTGTCTCCACCTCCCCACCAAAATGACTGTCTCCACCTCCCCACCAAAATGACACTGTCTCCACCTCCCCACCAAAATGACTGTCTCCACCTCCCTACCAAAATGAAACTGTCTCCACCTCCCCACCAAAATGACCAAAAAATGACACTGTCTCCACCTCCCCACCAAAATGACTGTCTCCACCTCCCCACCAAAATGACACTGTCTCCACCTCCCTACCAAAATGACACTGTCTCCACCTCCCCACCAAAATGACACTGTCTCCACCTCCCCACCAAAATGACACTGTCTCCACCTCCCCACCAAAATGACACTGTCTCCACCTCCCCACCAAAATGACACTGTCTCCACCTCCCCACCAAAATGACACTGTCTCCACCTCCCCACCAAAATGACACTGTCTCCACCTCCCCACCAAAATGACACTGTCTCCACCTCCCCACCAAAATGACACTGTCTCCACCTCCCCACCAAAATGACACTGTCTCCACCTCCCCACCAAAATGACACTGTCTCCACCTCCCCACCAAAATGACACTGTCTCCACCTCCCCACCAAAATGACACTGTCTCCACCTCCCCACCAAAATGACACTGTCTCCACCTCCCCACCAAAATGACACAGTCTCCACCTCCCCACCAAAATGACACTGTCTCCACCTCCCCACCAAAATGACACTGTCTCCACCTCCCCACCAAAATGACACTGTCTCCACCTCCCCACCAAAATGACAGAGTCTCCACCTCCCCACCAAAATGACACTGTCTCCACCTCCCCACCAAAATGACACTGTCTCCACCTCCCCACCAAAATGACACAGTCTCCACCTCCCCACCAAAATGACACTGTCTCCACCTCCCCACCAAAATGACACTGTCTCCACCTCCCCACCAAAATGACAGTCTCCACCTCCCCACCAAAATGACACTGTCTCCACCTCCCCCAAAATGACACAGTCTCCACCTCCCCACCAAAATGACACTGTCTCCACCTCCCCACCAAAATGACACTGTCTCCACCTCCCCACCAAAATGACACAGTCTCCACCTCCCCACCAAAATGACACTGTCTCCACCTCCCCACCAAAATGACACTGTCTCCACCTCCCCACCAAAATGACACTGTCTCCACCTCCCCACCAAAATGACACTGTCTCCACCTCCCCACCAAAATGACACTGTCTCCACCTCCCCACCAAAATGACACTGTCTCCACCTCCCCACCAAAATGACACTGTCTCCACCTCCCCACCAAAATGACAGAGTCTCCACCTCCCCACCAAAATGACACTGTCTCCACCTCCCCACCAAAATGACACTGTCTCCACCTCCCCACCAAAATGACACAGTCTCCACCTCCCCACCAAAATGACACTGTCTCCACCTCCCCACCAAAATGACACTGTCTCCACCTCCCCACCAAAATGACACTGTCTCCACCTCCCCACCAAAATGACACTGTCTCCACCTCCCCACCAAAATGACACAGTCTCCACCTCCCCACCAAAATGACACTGTCTCCACCTCCCCACCAAAATGACACTGTCTCCACCTCCCCACCAAAATGACACAGTCTCCACCTCCCCACCAAAATGACACTGTCTCCACCTCCCCACCAAAATGACACTGTCTCCACCTCCCCACCAAAATGACACTGTCTCCACCTCCCCACCAAAATGACTGTCTCCACCTCCCCACCAAAATGACACTGTCTCCACCTCCCCACCAAAATGACACTGTCTCCACCTCCCCACCAAAATGACAGAGTCTCCACCTCCCCACCAAAATGACACTGTCTCCACCTCCCTACCAAAATGACACTGTCTCCACCTCCCCACCAAAATGACACTGTCTCTACTCTCCCCACCAAAATGACACTGTCTCCACCTCCCCACCAAAATGACACTGTCTCCACCTCCCCACCAAAATGACACTGTCTCCACCTCCCCACCAAAATGACACTGTCTCCACCTCCCCACCAAAATGACACTGTCTCCACCTCCCCACCAAAATGATGCTGTTTCCACGTCCCCACCAAAATGACAGTCTTCACCTCCCCACCAAAATGACACTGTCTCCACCTCCCTACCAAAATGACAGTCTCCACCTCCCCACCAAAATGACACAGTCTCCACCTCCCCACCAAAATGACAGAGTCTCCACCTCCCTACCAAAATGACAGTCTCTACCTCCCCACCAAAATGACACAGTCTCCACCTCCCTACCAAAATGACACAGTCTCCACCTCCCCACCAAAATGACACTGTCTCCACCTCCCTACCAAAATGACACTGTCTCTACCTCCCCACCAATATGACAGTCTCCACCTCCCTACCAGAATGACACTGTCTCCACCTCCCTACCAAAATGACACTGTCTCCACCTCCCCACCAAAATGACAATGTCTCTACCTCCCCCTACCAAAATGACACAGTCTCCACCTCCCCACCAAATGACACTGTCTCCACCTCCCTACCAAAATGACACTGTCTCTACCTCCCCACCAATATGACAGTCTCCACCTCCCCACCAGAATGACACTGTCTCCACCTCCCCACCAAAATGACACTGTCTCCACCTCCCTACCAAAATGACACTGTCTCCACCTCCCACCAAAATGACTGTCTCCACCTCCCCACCAAAATGACTGTCTCCACCTCCCCACCAAAATGACTGTCTCTACCTCCCCACCAAATGACACTGTCTCCACCTCCCCACCAAAATGACTGTCTCCACCTCCCCACCAAAATGACACTGTCTCCACCTCCCCACCAAAATGACTGTCTCCACCTCCCCACCAAAATGACACTGTCTCCACCTCCCCCACCAAAATGACTGTCTCCACCTCCCCACCAAAATGACACTGTCTCCACCTCCCCACCAAAATGACACTGTCTCCACCTCCCCCCACCAAAATGACACTGTCTCCACCTCCCCACCAAAATGACTGTCTCCACCTCCCCACCAAAATGACACTGTCTCCACCTCCCCACCAAAATGACACTGTCTCCACCTCCCCACCAAAATGACACTGTCTCCACCTCCCCACCAAAATGACACTGTCTCCACCTCCCCACCAAAATGACACTGTCTCCACCTCCCCACCAAAATGACACTGTCTCCACCTCCCCACCAAAATGACACTGTCTCCACCTCCCCACCAAAATGACACTGTCTCCACCTCCCCACCAAAATGACACTGTCTCCACCTCCCCACCAAAATGACACTGTCTCCACCTCCCCACCAAAATGACACTGTCTCCACCTCCCCACCAAAATGACACTGTCTCCACCTCCCCCACCAAAATGACACTGTCTCCACCTCCCCACCAAAATGACACTGTCTCCACCTCCCCACCAAAATGACACTGTCTCCACCTCCCCACCAAAATGACACTGTCTCCACCTCCCCACCAAAATGACACTGTCTCCACCTCCCCACCAAAATGACACTGTCTCCACCTCCCCACCAAAATGACACTGTCTCCACCTCCCCACCAAAATGACACTGTCTCCACCTCCCCCACCAAAATGACACTGTCTCCACCTCCCCCACCAAAATGACACTGTCTCCACCTCCCCACCAAATGACACTGTCTCCACCTCCCCACCAAAATGACACAGTCTCCACCTCCCCACCAAAATGACACTGTCTCCACCTCCCCACCAAAATGACACTGTCTCCACCTCCCCACCAAAATGACACTGTCTCCACCTCCCCACCAAAATGACACTGTCTCCACCTCCCCACCAAAATGACACTGTCTCCACCTCCCCACCAAATGACACTGTCTCCACCTCCCCACCAAAATGACACTGTCTCCACCTCCCCACCAAAATGACACTGTCTCCACCTCCCCACCAAAATGACACTGTCTCCACCTCCCCACCAAAATGACACTGTCTCCACCTCCCCACCAAAATGACACTGTCTCCACCTCCCCACCAAAATGACACTGTCTCCACCTCCCCACCAAAATGACACTGTCTCCACCTCCCCACCAAAATGACACTGTCTCCACCTCCCCACCAAAATGACACTGTCTCCACCTCCCCACCAAAATGACACTGTCTCCACCTCCCACCAAATGACACTGTCTCCACCTCCCCACCAAAATGACACTGTCTCCACCTCCCCACCAAAATGACACTGTCTCCACCTCCCCACCAAATGACACTGTCTCCACCTCCCCACCAAAATGACACTGTCTCCACCTCCCCACCAAAATGACACAGTCTCCACCTCCCCACCAAAATGACACTGTCTCCACCTCCCCACCAAAATGACACTGTCTCCACCTCCCCACCAAAATGACACTGTCTCCACCTCCCCACCAAAATGACACTGTCTCCACCTCCCCACCAAAATGACACTGTCTCCACCTCCCCACCAAAATGACACTGTCTCCACCTCCCCACCAAAATGACACTGTCTCCACCTCCCCACCAAAATGACACTGTCTCCACCTCCCCACCAAAATGACACTGTCTCCACCTCCCCACCAAAATGACACTGTCTCCACCTCCCCACCAAAATGACACTGTCTCCACCTCCCACCAAAATGACACTGTCTCCACCTCCCCACCAAAATGACACTGTCTCCACCTCCCCACCAAAATGACTGTCTCCACCTCCCCACCAAATGACTGTCTCCACCTCCCCCACCAAAATGACTGTCTCCACCTCCCCACCAAAATGACTGTCTCCACCTCCCCACCAAAATGACACTGTCTCCACCTCCCCACCAAAATGACACTGTCTCCACCTCCCCACCAAAATGACTGTCTCCACCTCCCCACCAAAATGACACTGTCTCCACCTCCCCACCAAAATGACACTGTCTCCAAAAAATGACACTGTCTCCACCTCCCCACCAAAATGACACTGTCTCCACTCTCCCACCAAAATGACACTGTCTCCACCTCCCCACCAAAATGACACTGTCTCCACCTCCCCACCAAAATGACACTGTCTCCACCTCCCCACCAAAATGACACTGTCTCCACCTCCCCACCAAAATGACACTGTCTCCACCTCCCCACCAAAATGACACTGTTCTACCTCCCCACCAAAATGACTGTCTCCACCTCCCCACCAAAATGACACTGTCTCCACCTCCCCACCAAAATGACTGTCTCCACCTCCCCACCAAATGACTGTCTCCACCTCCCCACCAATGACTGTCTCCACCTCCCACCAAATGACACTGTCTCCACCTCCCCACCAAAATGACACTGTCTCCACCTCCCCACCAAAATGACTGTCTCCACCTCCCCACCAAAATGACTGTCTCCACCTCCCCACCAAAATGACACAGTCTCCACCTCCCCACCAAAATGACTGTCTCCACCTCCCCACCAAAATGACTGTCTCCACCTCCCCACCAAAATGACACTGTCTCCACCTCCCCACCAAAATGACTGTCTCCACCTCCCCCACCAAAATGACTGTCTCCACCTCCCCACCAAAATGACACTGTCTCCACCTCCCCACCAAAATGACACTGTCTCCACCTCCCCACCAAAATGACTGTCTCCACCTCCCCACCAAAATGACTGTCTCCACCTCCCCACCAAATGACACTGTCTCCACCTCCCCCACCAAAATGACTGTCTCCACCTCCCCACCAAAATGACTGTCTCCACCTCCCCAAAAATGACACTGTCTCCACCTCCCCACCAAAATGACTGTCTCCACCTCCCCACCAAAATGACTGTCTCCACCTCCCCACCAAAATGACTGTCTCCACCTCCCCACCAAAATGACTGTCTCCACCTCCCCACCAAAATGACACAGTCTCCACCTCCCCACCAAAATGACTGTCTCCACCTCCCCACCAAAATGACTGTCTCCACCTCCCCACCAAAATGACACTGTCTCCACCCTCCCCACCAAAATGACCACCTCCCCAAAATGACACTGTGACTCTCACCTCCCCACCAAAATGACACTCCCCACCAAAATGACTGTCTCCACCTCCCCACCAAAATGACTGTCTCCACTTTCCCAAAATGACTCTCCACCTCCACCAAAATGACTGTCTCCACCTCCCCACCAAAATGACTGTCTCCACCTCCCCACCAAAATGACACTGTCTCCACCTCCCCACCAAAATGACTGTCTCCACCTCCCCACCAAAATGACTGTCTCCACCCCACCAAAATGACTGTTCTCCACCTCCCCACCAAATGACTGTCTCCACTCCCTCCCCCACCAAAATGACTGTCTCCACCTCCCCACCAAAATGACTGTCTCCACCTCCCCACCAAAATGACTGTCTCCACCTCCCCACCAAAATGACTGTCTCCACCTCCCCACCAAAATGACTGTCTCCACCTCCCCCACCAAAATGACACTGTCTCCACCTCCCCACCAAATGACTGTCTCCACCTCCCCTACCAAATGACTGTCTCCACCTCCCCACCAAATGACACTGTCTCCACCTCCCCACCAAATGACACTGTCTCCACCTCCCCACCAAAATGACTGTCTCCACCTCCCCACCAAAATGACTGTCTCCACCTCCCCACCAAATGACACTGTCTCCACCTCCCCACCAAAATGACACTGTCTCCACCTCCCCACCAAAATGACACTGTCTCCACCTCCCCAAAATGACACTGTCTCCACCCCCTACCAAAATGACACTGTCTCCACCTCCCCACCAAATGACACTGTCTCCACCTCCCCACCAAATGACACTGTCTCCACCTCCCCACCAAAATGACACTGTCTCCACCTCCCCACCAAAATGACACTGTCTCCACCTCCCCACCAAAATGACACTGTCTCCACCTCCCCACCAAAATGACACAGGCTCCACCTCCCCACCAAAATGACACTGTCTCCACCTCCCCACCAAAATGACACTGTCTCCACCTCCCCACCAAAATGACATTGTCTCCACCTCCCCACCAAAATGACACTGTCTCCACACCAAAATGACTGTCTCCACCTCCCCACCAAAATGACACTGTCTCCACCTCCCCACCAAAATGACACTGTCTCCACCTCCCCACCAAAATGACACTGTCTCCACCTCCCCACCAAAATGACACTGTCTCCACCTCCCCACCAAAATGACACTGTCTCCACCTCCCCACCAAAATGACACTGTCTCCACCTCCCCACCAAAATGACACTGTCTCCACCTCCCCACCAAATGACACTGTCTCCACTCCCCCACCAAAATGACTGTCTCCACCTCCCTACCAAAATGACACTCTCCACCTCCCCACCAAAATGACACTGTCTCCACCTCCCCACCAAAATGACACTGTCTCCACCTCCCCACCAAAATGACACTGTCTCCACCTCCCCACCAAAATGACACTGTCTCCACCTCTCCCCACCAAAATGACACTGTCTCCACCTCCCCACCAAAATGACACTGTCTCCACCCCCACCAAAATGACACTGTCTCCACCTCCCCCACCAAAATGACACTGTCTCCACCTCCCCACCAAAATGACACTGGCTCCACCTCCCCACCAAAATGACACAGTCTCCACCTCCCCACCAAAATGACACTGTCTCCACCTCCCCACCAAAATGACATTGTCTCCACCTCCCCACCAAAATGACACTGTCTCCACCTCCCCACCAAAATGACTGTCTCCACCTCCCCCACCAAAATGACACAGTCTCCACCTCCCCACCAAAATGACACTGTCTCCACCTCCCCACCAAAATGACACTGTCTCCACCTCCCCACCAAAATGACACTGTCTCCACCTCCCCACCAAAATGACACAGTCTCCACCTCCCCACCAAAATGACACTGTCTCCACCTCCCCACCAAAATGACATTGTCTCCACCTCCCCACCAAAATGACACTGTCTCCACCTCCCCACCAAAATGACTGTCTCCACCTCCCTACCAAAATGACACAGTCTCCACCTCCCCACCAAAATGACACTGTCTCCACCTCCCCACCAAAATGACACTGTCTCCACTCTCCCCACCAAAATGACACTGTCTCCACCTCCCTACCAAAATGACACTGTCTCCACCTCCCCACCAAATGACACTGTCTCCACCTCCCCACCAAAATGATGCTGTCTCCACGTCCCCACCAAAATGACAGTCTTCACCTCCCCACCAAAATGACACTGTCTCCACCTCCCTACCAAAATGACAGTCTCCACCTCCCCACCAAAATGACACAGTCTCCACCTCCCCACCAAAATGACACAGTCTCCACCTCCCTACCAAAATGACAGTCTCTACCTCCCCACCAAAATGACACAGTCTCCACCTCCATACCAAAATGACACTGTCTCTACCTCCCCACCAAATGACACAGTCTCCACCTCCCCACCAAAATGACACTGTCTCCACCTCCCTACCAAAATGACACTGTCTCTACCTCCCCACCAATATGACAGTCTCCACCTCCCTACCAAAATGACACTGTCTCCACCTCCCTACCAAAATGACACTGTCTCCACCTCCCCACCAAAATGACACTGTCTCTACCTCCCTACCAAAATGACACTGTCTCCACCTCCCCACCAAAATGACACTGTCTCCACCTCCCCACCAAAATGACACTGTCTCCACCTCCCCACCAAAATGACACTGTCTCCACCTCCCCACCAAAATGACACTGTCTCCACCTCCCCACCAAAATGACACTCCACCTCCCCACCAAAATGACTGTCTCTACCTCCCCACCAAATGACACTGTCTCCCTCCCCACCAAAATGACACTGTCTCCACCTCCCCACCAAAATGACACTGTCTCCACCTCCCCACCAAAATGACACTGTCTCCACCTCCCCACCAAATGACACTGTCTCACCTCCCTACCAAAATGACACTGTCTCCACCTCCCACCAAAATGACACTCTCCACCTCCCCACCAAAATGACACTGTCTCCACCTCCCCACCAAATGACACTGTCTCTACCTCCCCACCAAAATGACACTGTCTCCACCTCCCCACCAAAATGACACTGTCTCCACCTCCCCACCAAAATGACACTGTCTCCACCTCCCCACCAAAATGACACTGTCTCCACCTCCCCACCAAAATGACCCACCTCCCCACCAAAATGACACTGTCTCCACCTCCCTACCAAAATGACACTGTCTCCACCTCCCCACCAAATGACACTGTCTCCACCTCCCCACCAAAATGACTGTCTCCCTCCCCACCAAAATGACACTGTCTCCACCAAAAATGACACTGTCTCCACCTCCCCACCAAAATGACACTGTCTCCACCTCCCCAAAAATGACACTGTCTCCACCTCCCACCAAAATGACACTGTCTCCACCTCCCCTACCAAAATGACACTGTCTCCACCTCCCCACCAAAATGACACTGTCTCCACCTCCCCACCAAAATGACACTGTCTCCACCTCCCCACCAAAATGACACTGTCTCCACCTCCCCACCAAAATGACACTGTCTCCACCTCCCCACCAAAATGACAGTCTCCACCTCCCCACCAAAATGACACAGGCTCCACCTCCCCACCAAAATGATGACCACCTCCCCACCAAAATGACACTGTCTCCACCTCCCCACCAAAATGACACTGTCTCCACCTCCCCACCAAAATGACACTGTCTCCACCTCCCCACCAAAATGACTGTCTCCACCTCCCCACCAAAATGACACTGTCTCCACCTCCCCACCAAAATGACACTGTCTCCACCTCCCCACCAAAATGACACTGTCTCCACCTCCCCACCAAAATGACACTGTCTCCACCTCCCCACCAAAATGACACTGTCTCCACCTCCCCACCAAAATGACATTGTCTCCACCTCCCCACCAAAATGACACTGTCTCCACCTCCCCACCAAAATGACACTGTCTCCACCTCCCCTACCAAATGACACTGTCTCCACCTCCCCACCAAAATGACACTGTCTCCACCTCCCCACCAAAATGACACTGTCTCCACCTCCCCACCAAAATGACACTGTCTCCACCTCCCCACCAAAATGACACTGTCTCCACCTCCCCACCAAAATGACACTGTCTCCACCTCCCCACCAAAATGATGCTGTTTCCACGTCCCCACCAAAATGACAGTCTTCACCTCCCCACCAAAATGACACTGTCTCCACCTCCCTACCAAAATGACAGTCTCCACCTCCCCACCAAAATGACACAGTCTCCACCTCCCCACCAAAATGACAGAGTCTCCACCTCCCTACCAAAATGACAGTCTCTACCTCCCCACCAAAATGACACAGTCTCCACCTCCCTACCAAAATGACACAGTCTCCACCTCCCCACCAAAATGACACTGTCTCCACCTCCCTACCAAAAGGACACTGTCTCTACCTCCCCACCAATATGACAGTCTCCACCTCCCTACCAGAATGACACTGTCTCCACCTCCCCACCAAAATGACACTGTCTCCACCTCCCCACCAAAATGACACTGTCTCTACCTCCCTACCAAAATGACACAGTCTCCACCTCCCCACCAAAATGACACTGTCTCCACCTCCCCACCAAAATGACACTGTCTCTACCTCCCCACCAATATGACAGTCTCCACCTCCCCAGAATGACACTGTCTCCACCTCCCCACCAAAATGACACTGTCTCCACCTCCCTACCAAAATGACACTGTCTCCACCTCCCACCAAAATGACTGTCTCCACCTCCCCACCAAAATGTCTGTCTCCACCTCCCCACCAAAATGACTGTCTCCCTCCCCACCAAAATGACACTGTCTCCACCTCCCCACCAAAATGACTGTCTCCACCTCCCCACCAAAATGACACTGTCTCCACCTCCCCCAAAATGACTGTCTCTACACTCCCCACCAAAATGACACTGTCTCCACCCCCACCAAAATGACTGTCTCCACCTCCCCACCAAAATGACACTGTCTCCACCTCCCCACCAAAATGACACTGTCTCCACCTCCCCACCAAATGACACTGTCTCCTCCCCACCAAAATGACTGTCTCCACCAAAATGATGACACTGTCTCCACCTCCCTACCAAAATGACACTGTCTCCACCTCCCCACCAAAATGACACTGTCTCCACCTCCCCACCAAATGACACTGTCTCCACCTCCCACCAAAATGACACTGTCTCCACCTCCCCACCAAATGACACTGTCTCCACCTCCCCACCAAAATGACACTGTCTCCACCTCCCCACCAAAATGACACTGTCTCCACCTCCCCACCAAAATGACACTGTCTCCACCTCCCCCACCAAAATGACAGTCTCCACCTCCCCCACCAAAATGACACAGTCTCCACCTCCCCACCAAAATGACAGTCTCCACCTCCCCACCAAAATGACACTGTCTCCACCTCCCCACCAAAATGACATTGTCTCCACCTCCCCACCAAAATGACACTGTCTCCACCTCCCCACCAAAATGACACTGTCTCCACCTCCCCACCAAAATGACACTGTCTCCACCTCCCCACCAAAATGACACTGTCTCCACCTCCCCACCAAAATGACACTGTCTCCACCTCCCCACCAAAATGACACAGTCTCCACCTCCCCACCAAAATGACACTGTCTCCACCTCCCCACCAAAATGACATTGTCTCCACCTCCCCACCAAAATGACACTGTCTCCACCTCCCCCACCAAAATGACTGTCTCCACCTCCCCTACCAAAATGACACTGTCTCCACCTCCCCACCAAAATGACACTGTCTCCACCTCCCCACCAAAATGACACTGTCTCCACCTCCCCACCAAAATGACACTGTCTCCACCTCCCCACCAAAATGACACTGTCTCCACCTCCCCACCAAAATGACACTGTCTCCACCTCCCCACCAAAATGATGCTGTTTCCACGTCCCCACCAAAATGACAGTCTTCACCTCCCCACCAAAATGACACTGTCTCCACCTCCCTACCAAAATGACAGTCTCCACCTCCCCACCAAAATGACACAGTCTCCACCTCCCCACCAAAATGACAGAGTCTCCACCTCCCTACCAAAATGACAGTCTCTACCTCCCCACCAAAATGACACAGTCTCCACCTCCCTACCAAAATGACACAGTCTCCACCTCCCCACCAAAATGACACTGTCTCCACCTCCCCACCAAAAGGACACTGTCTCTACCTCCCCACCAAAATGACAGTCTTCACCTCCCCACCAAAATGACACTGTCTCCACCTCCCTACCAAAATGACAGTCTCCACCTCCCCACCAAAATGACACAGTCTCCACCTCCCCACCAAAATGACAGAGTCTCCACCTCCCTACCAAAATGACAGTCTCTACCTCCCCACCAAAATGACACAGTCTCCACCTCCCTACCAAAATGACACAGTCTCCACCTCCCCACCAAAATGACACTGTCTCCACCTCCCTACCAAAAGGACACTGTCTCTACCTCCCCACCAATATGACAGTCTCCACCTCCCTACCAAAATGACACTGTCTCCACCTCCCTACCAAAATGACACTGTCTCCACCTCCCCACCAAAATGACACTGTCTCTGCCTCCCTACCAAAATGACACTGTCTCCACCTCCCCACCAAAATGACACTGTCTCCACCTCCCCACCAAAATGACACTGTCTCTATCTCCCCACCAAAATGACACTGTCTCCACCTCCCCACCAAAATGACACTGTCTCCACCTCCCCACCAAAATGACACTGTCTCCACCTCCCCACCAAAATGACACTGTCTCCACCTCCCCACCAAAATGACTGTCTCCACCTCCCCACCAAAATGACAGCTCCACCTCCCCACCAAAATGACACTGTCTCCACCTCCCCCAACAAATGACACTGTCTCCACCTCCCCACCAAAATGACACTGTCTCCACCTCCCCACCAAAATGACACTGTCTCCACCTCCCCACCAAAATGACACTGTCTCCACCTCCCCACCAAAATGACACTGTCTCCACCTCCCCACCAAAATGACACTGTCTCCACCTCCCCACCAAAATGACACTGTCTCCACCTCCCCACCAAAATGACACTGTCTCCACCTCCCCCACCAAAATGACACTGTCTCTACCTCCCCACCAAATGACAGTCTCCACCTCCCTACCAAAATGACACTGTCTCCACCTCCCCTACCAAAATGACACTGTCTCCACCTCCCCACCAAAATGACAATGTCTCTACCTCCCTACCAAAATGACACTGTCTCCACCTCCCTACCAAAATGACACTGTCTCCACCTCCCCACCAAAATGACACTGTCTCTATCCCCACCAAAATGACACTGTCTCCACCTCCCCACCAAAATGACACTGTCTCCACCTCCCCACCAAAATGACACTGTCTCCACCTCCCCACCAAAATGACACTGTCTCCACCTCCCCACCAAAATGACTGTCTCCACCTCCCCACCAAAATGACAGTCTCCACCTCCCCACCAAAATGACACTGTCTCCACCTCCCCACCAAAATGACACTGTCTCCACCTCCCCACCAAAATGACACTGTCTCCACCTCCCCACCAAAATGACACTGTCTCCACCTCCCCACCAAAATGACACTGTCTCCACCTCCCCCACCAAAATGACACTGTCTCCACCTCCCCACCAAAATGACACTGTCTCCACCTCCCCACCAAAATGACATTGTCTCCACCTCCCCACCAAAATGACACTGTCTCCACCTCCCCACCAAAATGACTGTCTCCACCTCCCTACCAAATGACACAGTCTCCACTCCCCACCAAAATGACACTGTCTCCACCTCCCCACCAAAATGACACTGTCTCCACCTCCCCACCAAAATGACACTGTCTCCACCTCCCCACCAAAATGACAGTCTCCACCTCCCCACCAAAATGACACTGTCTCCACCTCCCCCACCAAAATGACATTGTCTCCACCTCCCCACCAAAATGACACTGTCTCCACCTCCCCCACCAAAATGACTGTCTCCACCTCCCTACCAAAATGACACAGTCTCCACCTCCCCACCAAAATGACACTGTCTCCACCTCCCCACCAAAATGACACTGTCTCCACCTCCCCACCAAAATGACACTGTCTCCACCTCCATACCAAAATGACACTGTCTCCACCTCCCCACCAAAATGACACTGTCTCCACCTCCCCACCAAAATGATGCTGTCTCCACGTCCCCACCAAAATGACAGTCTTCACCTCCCCACCAAAATGACACTGTCTCCACCTCCCTACCAAAATGACAGTCTCCACCTCCCCACCAAAATGACAAGTCTCCACCTCCCCACCAAAATGACACAGTCTCCACCTCCCTACCAAAATGACAGTCTCTACCTCCCCACCAAAATGACACTGTCTCCACCTCCCTACCAAAAGGACACTGTCTCTACCTCCCCACCAATATGACAGTCTCCACCTCCCTACCAAAATGACACTGTCTCCACCTCCCACCAAAATGACACTGTCTCCACCTCCCCACCAAAATGACAATGTCTCTACCTCCCTACCAAAATGACACTGTCTCCACCTCCCCCTACCAAAATGACACTGTCTCCACCTCCCCACCAAAATGACACTGTCTCTACCTCCCTACCAAAATGACACTGTCTCCACCTCCCCACCAAAATGACACTGTCTCCACCTCCCCACCAAAATGACACTGTCTCCACCTCCCCACCAAAATGACACAGTCTCCACCTCCCCACCAAAATGACTGTCTCCACCTCCCCACCAAAATGACAGTCTCCACCTCCCCACCAAAATGACACTGTCTCCACCTCCCCACCAAAATGACACTGTCTCCACCTCCCCACCAAAATGACACTGTCTCCACCTCCCCACCAAAATGACACTGTCTCCACCTCCCCACAAAATGACACTGTCTCCACCTCCCCACCAAAATGACACTGTCTCCACCTCCCCACCAAAATGACACTGTCTCCACCTCCCCACCAAAATGACACTGTCTCCACCTCCCCACCAAAATGAAACTGTCTCCACCTCCCCCCCAAAATGACACTGTCTCTACCTCCCCACCAAAATGACACTGTCTCCACCTCCCACCAAAATGACACTGTCTCCACCTCCCCACCAAATGACACTGTCTCCACCTCCCTACCAAAATGACACTGTCTCCACCTCCCCACCAAAATGACACTGTCTCCACCTCCCCACCAAAATGATGCTGTCTCCACGTCCCCACCAAAATGACAGTCTTCACCTCCCCACCAAAATGACACAGTCTCCACCTCCCCACCAAAATGACACAGTCTCCACCTCCCTACCAAAATGACAGTCTCTACCTCCCCACCAAAATGACACAGTCTCCACCTCCCTACCAAAATGACACAGTCTCCACCTCCCTACCAAAATGACACAGTCTCCACCTCCCCCACCAAAATGACACTGTCTCCACCTCCCCACCAAAATGACACTGTCTCCACCTCCCCACCAAAATGATACTGTCTCCAACTCCCCACCAAATGACACTGTCTCCACCTCCCCACCAAATGACACTGTCTCCACCTCCCCAAAAATGACACTGTCTCCACCTCCCCACCAAAATGACACTGTCTCCACCTCCCCACCAAAATGACACTGTCTCCACCTCCCCACCAAAATGACACTGTCTCCACCTCCCCACCAAAATGACACTGTCTCCACCTCCCTACCAAAATGACACTGTCTCCACCTCCCCACCAAAATGACACTGTCTCCACCTCCCCACCAAAATGACACTGTCTCCACCTCTCCCACCAAAATGATGCTGTCTCCACGTCCCCACCAAAATGACAGTCTTCACCTCCCCACCAAAATGACACTGTCTCCACCTCCCTACCAAAATGACAGTCTCCACCTCCCCACCAAAATGACACAGTCTCCACCTCCCCACCAAAATGACACAGTCTCCACCTCCCTACCAAAATGACAGTCTCTACCTCCCCACCAAAATGACACAGTCTCCACCTCCCAACCAAAATGACAGTCTCCACCTCCCTACCAAAATGACAGTCTCTACCTCCCCACCAAAATGACACAGTCTCCACCTCCCTACCAAAATGACACTGTCTCTACCTCCCCACCAAATGACACAGTCTCCACCTCCCCACCAAAATGACACTGTCTCCACCTCCCTACCAAATGACACTGTCTCCACCTCCCCACCAAAATGACAATGTCTCCACCTCCCTACCAAAATGACACTGTCTCCCTCCCCACCAAAATGACACTGTCTCTACCTCCCTACCAAAATGACACTGTCTCCACCTCCCCACCAAATGACACTGTCTCCACCTCCCCACCAAAATGACACTGTCTCCACCTCCCACCAAAATGACACTCCACCTCCCCACCAAAATGACTGTCTCCACCTCCCCACCAAAATGACACTGTCTCCACCTCCCCACCAAAATGACACTGTCTCCACCTCCCCACCAAAATGACACTCCCCTCCACTGTCTCCCACCAAAATGACACTGTCCCCACAAAATGACACTGTCCCACCAAAATGACACTGTCTCCACTGTGACACTGTCTCTACCTCCCCACCAAAATGACACTGTCTCCACCTCCCCACCAAATGACACTGTCTCCACCTCCCCACCAAAATGACACTGTCTCCACCTCCCCACCAAAATGACACTGTCTCCACCTCCCCACCAAAATGACACTGTCTCCACCTCCCCACCAAAATGATGCTGTCTCCACGTCCCCACCAAAATGACAGTCTTCACCTCCCCACCAAAATGACACTGTCTCCACCTCCCTACCAAAATGACACTGTCCACCTCCCCACCAAAATGACACAGTCTCCACCTCCCCACCAAAATGACACTGTCTCCACCCCCACCAAAATGACACTGTCTCCACCTCCCTACCAAAATGACACTGTCTCTACCTCCCCACCAATATGACAGTCTCCACCTCCCTACCAAAATGACACTGTCTCCACCTCCCTACCAAAATGACACTGTCTCCACCTCCCCACCAAAATGACAATGTCTCTGCCTCCCTACCAAAATGACACTGTCTCCACCTCCCCTACCAAAATGACACTGTCTCCACCTCCCCACCAAATGACACTGTCTCTATCTCCTACCAAAATGACACTGTCTCCACCTCCCCACCAAAATGACACTGTCTCCACCTCCCCACCAAAATGACACTGTCTCCACCTCCCTACCAAAATGACACAGTCTCCACCTCCCCACCAAAATGACTGTCTCCACCTCCCCACCAAAATGACAGTCTCCACCTCCCCACCAAAATGACACTGTCTCCACCTCCCCACCAAAATGACACTGTCTCCACCTCCCCACCAAAATGACACAGTCTCCACCTCCCCACCAAAATGACACTGTCTCCACCTCCCCACCAAAATGACACTGTCTCCACCTCCCCACCAAAATGACACTGTCTCCACCTCCCCACCAAAATGACACACTGTCTCCACCTCCCCACCAAAATGACACTGTCTCCACCTCCCCAAAAATGATGACACTGTCTCCACCTCCCCAAAATGACACCAAAAAATGACTGTCTCCACCTCCCTACCAAAATGACACTGTCTCCACCTCCCCACCAAAATGACACTGTCTCCACCTCCCCACCAAAATGACACTGTCTCCACCTCCCCACCAAAATGACACTGTCTCCACCTCCCCACCAAAATGACAGTCTCCACCTCCCCACCAAAATGACACTGTCTCCACCTCCCCACCAAAATGACATTGTCTCCACCTCCCCACCAAAATGACACTGTCTCCACCTCCCCACCAAAATGACTGTCTCCACCTCCCTACCAAAATGACACAGTCTCCACCTCCCCACCAAAATGACACTGTCTCCACCTCCCCACCAAAATGACACTGTCTCCACCTCCCCACCAAAATGACACTGTCTCCACCTCCATACCAAAATGACACTGTCTCCACCTCCCCACCAAAATGACACTGTCTCCACCTCCCCACCAAAATGATGCTGTCTCCACGTCCCCACCAAAATGACAGTCTTCACCTCCCCACCAAAATGACACTGTCTCCACCTCCCTACCAAAATGACAGTCTCCACCTCCCCACCAAAATGACACAGTCTCCACCTCCCCACCAAAATGACAGTCTCCACCTCCCTACCAAAATGACAGTCTCTACCTCCCCACCAAAATGACACTGTCTCCACCTCCCTACCAAAAGGACACTGTCTCTACCTCCCCACCAATATGACAGTCTCCACCTCCCTACCAAAATGACACTGTCTCCACCTCCCTACCAAAATGACACTGTCTCCACCTCCCCACCAAAATGACAATGTCTCTACCTCCCCCTACCAAAATGACACTGTCTCCACCTCCCTACCAAAATGACACTGTCTCCACTCTCCCCACCAAAATGACACTGTCTCTACCTCCCTACCAAAATGACACTGTCTCCACCTCCCCACCAAAATGACACTGTCTCCACCTCCCCACCAAAATGACACTGTCTCCACCTCCCTACCAAAATGACACAGTCTCCACCTCCCCACCAAAATGACTGTCTCCACCTCCCCACCAAAATGACAGTCTCCACCTCCCCACCAAAATGACACTGTCTCCACCTCCCCACCAAAATGACACTGTCTCCACCTCCCCACCAAAATGACACTGTCTCCACCTCCCCACCAAAATGACACTGTCTCCACCTCCCCACCAAAATGACACTGTCTCCACCTCCCCACCAAATGACACTGTCTCCACCTCCCCACCAAAATGACACTGTCTCCACCTCCCCACCAAAATGACACTGTCTCCACCTCCCCACCAAAATGAAACTGTCTCCACCTCCCCACCAAATGACACTGTCTCTACCTCCCTACCAAAATGACACTGTCTCCACCTCCCCACCAAAATGACACTGTCTCCACCTCCCCACCAAAATGACACTGTCTCCACCTCCCTACCAAAATGACACTGTCTCCACCTCCCCACCAAAATGACACTGTCTCCACCTCCCCACCAAAATGATGCTGTCTCCACGTCCCCCCACCAAAATGACAGTCTTCACCTCCCCACCAAAATGACACAGTCTCCACCTCCCCACCAAAATGACACAGTCTCCACCTCCCTACCAAAATGACAGTCTCTACCTCCCCACCAAAATGACACAGTCTCCACCTCCCTACCAAAATGACACAGTCTCCACCTCCCTACCAAAATGACACAGTCTCCACCTCCCCACCAAAATGACACTGTCTCCACCTCCCCACCAAAATGACACTGTCTCCACCTCCCCACCAAAATGACACTGTCTCCACCTCCCCACCAAATGACACTGTCTCCACCTCCCCACCAAAATGACACTGTCTCCACCTCCCCACCAAAATGACACTGTCTCCACCTCCCCACCAAAATGACACTGTCTCCACCTCCCCACCAAAATGACACTGTCTCCACCTCCCCACCAAAATGACACTGTCTCCACCTCCCCACCAAAATGACACTGTCTCTACCTCCCTACCAAAATGACACTGTCTCCACCTCCCCACCAAAATGACACTGTCTCCACCTCCCCACCAAAATGACACTGTCTCCACCTCCCCACCAAAATGATGCTGTCTCCACGTCCCCACCAAAATGACAGTCTTCACCTCCCCACCAAAATGACACTGTCTCCACCTCCCTACCAAAATGACAGTCTCCACCTCCCCACCAAAATGACACAGTCTCCACCTCCCCACCAAAATGACACAGTCTCCACCTCCCTACCAAAATGACAGTCTCTACCTCCCCACCAAAATGACACAGTCTCCACCTCCCACCAAAATGACACAGTCTCCACCTCCCCACCAAAATGACAGTCTCTACCTCCCCACCAAAATGACACAGTCTCCACCTCCCTACCAAAATGACACTGTCTCTACCTCCCCACCAAAATGACACAGTCTCCACCTCCCCACCAAAATGACACTGTCTCCACCTCCCTACCAAAATGACACTGTCTCCACCTCCCCACCAAAATGACACTGTCTCCACCTCCCCACCAAAATGACACTGTCTCCACCTCCCCACCAAAATGACACTGTCTCTACCTCCCTACCAAAATGACACTGTCTCCACCTCCCCACCAAAATGACACTGTCTCCACCTCCCCACCAAAATGACACTGTCTCCACCTCCCCACCAAAATGACACTGTCTCCACCTCCCCACCAAAATGACACTGTCTCCACCTCCCCACCAAAATGACACTGTCTCCACCTCCCCACCAAAATGACACTGTCTCCACCTCCCCACCAAAATGACACTGTCTCCACCTCCCCACCAAAATGACACTGTCTCCACCTCCCCACCAAAATGACACTGTCTCCACCTCCCCACCAAAATGACACTGTCTCCACCTCCCCACCAAAATGACACTGTCTCCACCTCCCCACCAAAATGACACTGTCTCCACCTCCCCACCAAAATGACACTGTCTCCACCTCCCCACCAAAATGACACTGTCTCCACCTCCCCACCAAAATGACACTGTCTCCACCTCCCCACCAAAATGACACTGTCTCCACCTCCCCACCAAAATGACACTGTCTCCACCTCCCCACCAAAATGACACTGTCTCCACCTCCCCACCAAAATGACACTGTCTCCACCTCCCCACCAAAATGACACTGTCTCCACCTCCCCACCAAAATGACACTGTCTCCACCTCCCCACCAAAATGACACTGTCTCTACCTCCCCACCAAAATGACACTGTCTCCACCTCCCCACCAAATGACACTGTCTCCACCTCCCCACCAAAATGACACTGTCTCCACCTCCCCACCAAAATGACACTGTCTCCACCTCCCCACCAAAATGACACTGTCTCCACCTCCCCACCAAAATGATGCTGTCTCCACGTCCCCACCAAAATGACAGTCTTCACCTCCCCACCAAAATGACACTGTCTCCACCTCCCTACCAAAATGACAGACTCCACCTCCCCACCAAAATGACACAGTCTCCACCTCCCCACCAAAATGACACTGTCTCCACGTCCCCACCAAAATGACACTGTCTCCACCTCCCTACCAAAAGGACACTGTCTCTACCTCCCCACCAATATGACAGTCTCCACCTCCCTACCAAAATGACACTGTCTCCACCTCCCCTACCAAAATGACACTGTCTCCACCTCCCCACCAAAATGACACTGTCTCTACCTCCCCACCAAAATGACACTGTCTCCACCTCCCTACCAAAATGACACTGTCTCCACCTCCCCACCAAAATGACACTGTCTCTACCTCCCTACCAAAATGACACTGTCTCCACCTCCCCACCAAAATGACACTGTCTCCACCTCCCCACCAAAATGACACTGTCTCCACCTCCCTACCAAAATGACACAGTCTCCACCTCCCCACCAAAATGACTGTCTCCACCTCCCCACCAAAATGACACTGTCTCCACCTCCCCACCAAAATGACACTGTCTCCACCTCCCCACCAAAATGACACTGTCTCCACCTCCCCACCAAAATGACACAGTCTCCACCTCCCCACCAAAATGACACTGTCTCCACCTCCCCACCAAAATGACACTGTCTCCACCTCCCCACCAAAATGACACTGTCTCCACCTCCCCACCAAAATGACACTGTCTCCACCTCCCCACCAAAATGACACTGTCTCCACCTCCCCACCAAAATGACACTTGTCTCCACCTCCCCACCAAAATGACACTGTCTCCACCTCCCCACCAAAATGACTGTCTCCACCTCCCTACCAAAATGACACTGTCTCCACCTCCCCACCAAAATGACACTGTCTCCACCTCCCCACCAAAATGACACTGTCTCCACCTCCCCACCAAAATGACACTGTCTCCACCTCCCCACCAAAATGACACTGTCTCCACCTCCCCACCAAAATGACACTGTCTCCCCTCCCCACCAAAATGACATTGTCTCCACCTCCCCACCAAAATGACACTGTCTCCACCTCCCCACCAAAATGACTGTCTCCACCTCCCCACCAAAATGACACAGTCTCCACCTCCCCCACCAAAATGACACTGTCTCCACCTCCCCACCAAAATGACACTGTCTCCACCTCCCCACCAAAATGACACTGTCTCCACCTCCCCACCAAAATGACACTGTCTCCACCTCCCCACCAAAATGACACTGTCTCCACCTCCCCACCAAAATGACACTGTCCCCACCAAAATGACAGTCTTCCCCCCCACCAAAATGACACTGTCTCCACCTCCCTACCAAAATGACAGTCTCCACCTCCCCACCAAAATGACACAGTCTCCACCTCCCCACCAAAATGACACAGTCTCCACCTCCCTACCAAAATGACACTGTCTCTACCTCCCCACCAAAATGACACTGTCTCCACCTCCCCTACCAAAATGACACTGTCTCTACCTCCCCACCAAATGACAGTCTCCACCTCCCTACCAAAATGACACTGTCTCCACCTCCCTACCAAAATGACACTGTCTCCACCTCCCCACCAAAATGACACTGTCTCTACCTCCCCACCAAAATGACAGTGTCCACCTCCCCACCAAAATGACACTCCACCTCCCCACCAAAATGACACTGTCTCCACCTCCCCACCAAAATGACACTGTCTCCACCTCCCCACCAAAATGACACTGTCTCCACCTCCCCACCAAAATGACACTGTCTCCACCTCCCCACCAAAATGACACTGTCTCCACCTCCCCACCAAAATGACACTGTCTCCACCTCCCCACCAAAATGACACTGTCTCCACCTCCCCACCAAAATGACACTGTCTCCACCTCCCCACCAAAATGACACTGTCTCCACCTCCCCACCAAAATGACACTGTCTCCACCTCCCCACCAAAATGACACTGTCTCCACCTCCCCACCAAAATGACAGTCTCTCACCTCCCCACCAAAATGACACAGTCTCCACCTCCCCACCAAAATGACACTGTCTCCACCAAAAATGACACTGTCTCCACCTCCCCACCAAAATGACACTGTCTCTACCTCCCCCACCAAATGACAGTCTCCACCTCCCTACCAAAATGACACTGTCTCCACCTCCCCACCAAAATGACACTGTCTCCACCTCCCCACCAAAATGACACTGTCTCTACCTCCCCACCAAAATGACACTGTCTCCACCTCCCCTACCAAAATGACACTGTCTCCACCTCCCCACCAAAATGACACTGTCTCCACCTCCCAAAAATGACACTGTCTCCACCTCCCCACCAAAATGACACTGTCTCCACCTCCCCACCAAAATGACACTGTCTCCACCTCCCCACCAAAATGACACTGTCTCCACCTCCCCACCAAAATGACACTGTCTCCACCTCCCCACCAAAATGACAGTCTCCACCTCCCCACCAAAATGACACTGTCTCCACCTCCCCACCAAAATGACACTGTCTCCACCTCCCCACCAAAATGACACTGTCTCCACCTCCCCACCAAAATGACACTGTCTCCACCTCCCCACCAAAATGACACTGTCTCCACCTCCCCACCAAAATGACACTGTCTCCACCTCCCCACCAAAATGACACTGTCTCCACCTCCCCACCAAAATGACACTGTCTCCACCTCCCCACCAAATGACACTGTTCCACCTCCCACCAAATGACACTGTCTCCACCTCCCCACCAAAATGACACTGTCTCCACCTCCCCACCAAAATGACACTGTCTCCACCTCCCCACCAAAATGACACTGTCTCCACCTCCCCACCAAAATGACACTGTCTCCACTCCCCACCAAAATGACACTGTCTCCACCTCCCCCACCAAAATGACACTGTCTCCACCTCCCCACCAAAATGACACTGTCTCCACCTCCCCACCAAAATGACACTGTCTCCACCTCCCCACCAAAATGACACTGTCTCCACCTCCCCACCAAAATGACACTGTCTCCACCTCCCCACCAAAATGACACTGTCTCCACCTCCCCACCAAAATGACACTGTCTCCACCTCCCCACCAAAATGACACTGTCTCCACCTCCCCACCAAAATGACACTGTCTCCACCCCCCAAAATGACACTGTCTCCACCTCCCCACCAAAATGACACTGTCTCCACCTCTCCCCACCAAAATGACACTGTCTCCACCTCCCCACCAAAATGACACTGTCTCCACCTCCCCACCAAATGACACTGTCTCCACCTCCCTACCAAAATGACAGTCTCTACCTCCCCACCAAAATGACACTGTCTCCACCTCCCTACCAAAATGACACTGTCTCTACCTCCCCACCAAATGACAGTCTCCACCTCCCTACCAAAATGACACTGTCTCCACCTCCCCACCAAAATGACACTGTCTCCACCTCCCCACCAAAATGACACTGTCTCTACCTCCCTACCAAAATGACACTGTCTCCACCTCCCTACCAAAATGACACTGTCTCCACTCTCCCCACCAAAATGACACTGTCTCCACCTCCCCACCAAAATGACACTGTCTCCACCTCCCCACCAAAATGACACTGTCTCCACCTCCCCACCAAAATGACACTGTCTCCACCTCCCTACCAAAATGACACAGTCTCCACCTCCCCACCAAAATGACTGTCTCCACCTCCCCACCAAAATGACACTGTCTCCACCTCCCCACCAAATGACACTGTCTCCACCTCCCCACCAAATGACACTGTCTCCACCTCCCCACCAAAATGACACTGTCTCCACCTCCCCACCAAAATGACACTGTCTCCACCTCCCCACCAAAATGACACTGTCTCCACCCCCACCAAAATGACACTGTCTCCACCTCCCCACCAAAATGACACTGTCTCCACCTCCCCACCAAATGACACTGTCTCCACCTCCCCACCAAAATGACACTGTCTCCACCTCCCCACCAAAATGACACTGTCTCCACCTCCCCACCAAAATGACACTGTCTCCACCTCCCCACCAAAATGACACTGTCTCCACCTCCCCACCAAAATGACACTGTCTCCACCTCCCCACCAAAATGACACTGTCTCCACCTCCCCACCAAAATGACACTGTCTCCACCTCCCCACCAAAATGACACTGTCTCCACCTCCCCACCAAAATGACACTGTCTCTCCACCTCCCCACCAAAATGACACAGTCTCCACCTCCCTACCAAATGACAGTCTCTACCTCCCCACCAAAATGACACAGTCTCCACCTCCCTACCAAAATGACACAGTCTCCACCTCCCTACCAAAATGACACAGTCTCCACCTCCCCACCAAAATGACACTGTCTCCACCTCCCCACCAAAATGACACTGTCTCCACCTCCCCACCAAAATGATACTGTCTCCACCTCCCCACCAAAATGACACAGTCTCCACCTCCCCACCAAAATGACATAGTCTCCACCTCCCTACCAAAATGACAGTCTCTACCTCCCCACCAAAATGACACAGTCTCCACCTCCCCACCAAAATGACACAGTCTCCACCTCCCTACCAAAATGACACAGTCTCCACCTCCCCACCAAAATGACACTGTCTCCACCTCCCCACCAAAATGACACTGTCTCCACCTCCCCACCAAAATGACACTGTCTCCAACTCCCCACCAAAATGACACTGTCTCCACCTCCCCACCAAAATGACACTGTCTCCACCTCCCCACCAAATGACACTGTCTCCACCTCCCCACCAAATGACACTGTCTCCACCTCCCCACCAAAATGACACTGTCTCCACCTCCCCACCAAAATGACACTGTCTCCACCTCCCCACCAAAATGACACTGTCTCCACCTCCCCACCAAATGACACTGTCTCTACCTCCCCACCAAAATGACACTGTCTCCACCTCCCCACCAAAATGACACTGTCTCCACCTCCCCACCAAAATGACACTGTCTCCACCTCCCCCCAAAATGACACTGTCTCCACCTCCCCACCAAAATGACACTGTCTCCACCTCCCCACCAAAATGACTGTCTCCACGTCCCCCACCAAAATGACAGTCTTCACCTCCCCACCAAAATGACACTGTCTCCACCTCCCTACCAAAATGACAGACTCCACCTCCCCACCAAAATGACACAGTCTCCACCTCCCCACCAAAATGACACTGTCTCCACGTCCCCACCAAAATGACACTGTCTCCACCTCCCTACCAAAATGACACTGTCTCTACCTCCCCACCAAAATGACACTGTCTCCACCTCCCTACCAAAATGACACTGTCTCCACCTCCCTACCAAAATGACACTGTCTCCACCTCCCCACCAAAATGACAATGTCCTACCAAAATGACACTGTCTCCACCTCCCTACCAAAATGACACTGTCTCCACCTCCCCACCAAAATGACACTGTCTCCACCTCCCCACCAAAATGACACTGTCTCCACCTCCCCACCAAAATGACACTGTCTCCACCTCCCCACCAAAATGACACTGTCTCCACCTCCCCACCAAAATGACACAGTCTCCACCTCCCCACCAAAATGACACTGTCTCCACCTCCCCACCAAATGACACTGTCTCCACCTCCCCACCAAATGACACTGTCTCCACCTCCCCACCAAAATGACACTGTCTCCACCTCCCCACCAAAATGACACTGTCTCCACCTCCCCACCAAAATGACACTGTCTCCACCTCCCCACCAAAATGACACTGTCTCCACCTCCCCACCAAAATGACACTGTCTCCACCTCCCCACCAAAATGACACTGTCTCCACCTCCAAAATGACATTGTCTCCACCTCCCCACCAAAATGACACTGTCTCCACCTCCCCACCAAAATGACACTGTCTCCACCTCCCCCACCAAAATGACACTGTCTCCACCTCCCCACCAAAATGACACTGTCTCCACCTCCCCACCAAAATGACACTGTCTCCACCTCCCCACCAAAATGACACTGTCTCCACCTCCCCACCAAAATGACCCACCTCCCCACCAAAATGACAGTCTCCACCTCCCCACCAAATGACACTGTCTCCACCTCCCCACCAAAATGACATTGTCTCCACCTCCCCACCAAAATGACACTGTCTCCACCTCCCCACCAAAATGACTGTCTCCACCTCCCTACCAAAATGACACAGTCTCCACCTCCCCACCAAAATGACACTGTCTCCACTCTCCCCCACCAAAATGACACTGTCTCCACCTCCCCACCAAAATGACACTGTCTCCACCTCCATACCAAAATGACACTGTCTCCACCTCCCCACCAAAATGACACTGTCTCCACCTCCCCACCAAAATGATGCTCTCTCCACGTCCCCACCAAAATGACAGTCTTCACCTCCCCACCAAAATGACACTGTCTCCACCTCCCTACCAAAATGACAGTCTCCACCTCCCCACCAAAATGACACAGTCTCCACCTCCCCACCAAAATGACACAGTCTCCACCTCCCTACCAAAATGACAGTCTCTACCTCCCCACCAAAATGACACTGTCTCCACCTCCCCTACCAAAAGGACACTGTCTCTACCTCCCCACCAATATGACAGTCTCCACCTCCCTACCAAAATGACACTGTCTCCACCTCCCTACCAAAATGACACTGTCTCCACCTCCCCACCAAAATGACAATGTCTCTACCTCCCTACCAAAATGACACTGTCTCCACCTCCCTACCAAAATGACACTGTCTCCACCTCCCCACCAAAATGACACTGTCTCTACCTCCCTACCAAAATGACACTGTCTCCACCTCCCCACCAAAATGACACTGTCTCCACCTCCCCACCAAAATGACACTGTCTCCACCTCCCTACCAAAATGACACAGTCTCCACCTCCCCACCAAAATGACTGTCTCCACCTCCCCACCAAAATGACAGTCTCCACCTCCCCACCAAAATGACACTGTCTCCACCTCCCCACCAAAATGACACTGTCTCCACCTCCCCACCAAAATGACACTGTCTCCACCTCCCCACCAAAATGACACTGTCTCCACCTCCCCACCAAAATGACACTGTCTCCACCTCCCCACCAAAATGACACTGTCTCCACCTCCCCACCAAAATGACACTGTCTCCACCTCCCCACCAAAATGACACTGTCTCCACCTCCCCACCAAAATGAAACTCTCTCACCTCCCCACCAAAATGACACTGTCTCTACCT
Source organism: Oncorhynchus tshawytscha (assembly GCF_018296145.1). NCBI lineage: Eukaryota > Metazoa > Chordata > Actinopteri > Salmoniformes > Salmonidae > Oncorhynchus > Oncorhynchus tshawytscha. The sequence continues at coordinate 42,951,996 of NC_056446.1, read as the reverse complement.
CCCTACCAAAATGACACTGTCTCCACCTCTCCACCAAAATGACACTGTCTCCACCTCCCCCACCAAAATGACACTGTCTCCACCTCCCTACCAAAATGACACTGTCTCCACCTCCCCACCAAAATGACACTGTCTCCACCTCCCCACCAAAATGATGCTGTCTCCACGTCCCCACCAAAATGACAGTCTTCACCTCCCCACCAAATGACACAGTCTCCACCTCCCCACCAAAATGACACAGTCTCCACCTCCCCTACCAAAATGACAGTCTCTACCTCCCCACCAAAATGACACAGTCTCCACCTCCCTACCAAAATGACACAGTCTCCACCTCCCTACCAAAATGACACAGTCTCCACCTCCCCACCAAAATGACACTGTCTCCACCTCCCCACCAAAATGACACTGTCTCCACCTCCCCACCAAAATGATACTGTCTCCAACTCCCCACCAAAATGACACTGTCTCCACCTCCCCACCAAAATGACACTGTCTCCACCTCCCCACCAAAATGACACTGTCTCCACCTCCCCACCAAAATGACACTGTCTCCACCTCCCCACCAAAATGACACTGTCTCCACCTCCCCACCAAAATGACACTGTCTCCACCTCCCCACCAAAATGACACTGTCTCTACCTCCCTACCAAAATGACACTCTCCACCTCCCCACCAAAATGACACTGTCTCCACCTCCCCACCAAAATGACACTGTCTCCACCTCCCCACCAAAATGATGCTGTCTCCACGTCCCCACCAAAATGACAGTCTTCACCTCCCCACCAAAATGACACTGTCTCCACCTCCCTACCAAAATGACAGTCTCCACCTCCCCACCAAAATGACACAGTCTCCACCTCCCCACCAAAATGACACAGTCTCCACCTCCCTACCAAAATGACAGTCTCTACCTCCCCACCAAAATGACACAGTCTCCACCTCCCAACCAAAATGACACAGTCTCCACCTCCCTACCAAATGACAGTCTCTACCTCCCCACCAAAATGACACAGTCTCCACCTCCCTACCAAAATGACACTGTCTCTACCTCCCCACCACAATGACACAGTCTCCACCTCCCCACCAAAATGACACTGTCTCCACCTCCCTACCAAAAGGACACTGTCTCCACCTCCCCACCAAAATGACAATGTCTCCACCTCCCTACCAAAATGACACTGTCTCCACCTCCCCACCAAAATGACACTGTCTCTACCTCCCTACCAAAATGACACTGTCTCCACCTCCCCACCAAAATGACACTGTCTCCACCTCCCCACCAAAATGACACTGTCTCCACCTCCCTACCAAAATGACACAGTCTCCACCTCCCCACCAAAATGACTGTCTCCACCTCCCCACCAAAATGACAGTCTCCACCTCCCCACCAAAATGACACTGTCTCCACCTCCCCACCAAAATGACACTGTCTCCACCTCCCCACCAAAATGACACTGTCTCCACCTCCCCACCAAAATGACACTGTCTCCACCTCCCCACCAAAATGACACTGTCTCCACCTCCCCACCAAAATGACACTGTCTCCACCTCCCCACCAAAATGACACTCTCTCCACCTCCCCACCAAAATGACACTGTCTCTACCTCCCTACCAAAATGACACAGTCTCCACCTCCCCACCAAAATGACACTGTCTCCACCTCCCCACCAAAATGACACTGTCTCCACCTCCCCACCAAAATGACACTGTCTCCACCTCCCCACCAAAATGACAGTCTCCACCTCCCCACCAAAATGACACTGTCTCCACCTCCCCACCAAAATGACATTGTCTCCACCTCCCCACCAAAATGACACTGTCTCCACCTCCCCACCAAAATGACTGTCTCCACCTCCCTACCAAAATGACACAGTCTCCACCTCCCCACCAAAATGACACTGTCTCCACCTCCCCACCAAAATGACACTGTCTCCACCTCCCCACCAAAATGACACTGTCTCCACCTCCATACCAAAATGACACTGTCTCCACCTCCCCACCAAAATGACACTGTCTCCACCTCCCCACCAAAATGATGCTCTCTCCACGTCCCCACCAAAATGACAGTCTTCACCTCCCCACCAAAATGACACTGTCTCCACCTCCCTACCAAAATGACAGTCTCCACCTCCCCACCAAAATGACACAGTCTCCACCTCCCCACCAAAATGACACAGTCTCCACCTCCCTACCAAAATGACAGTCTCTACCTCCCCACCAAAATGACACTGTCTCCACCTCCCTACCAAAAGGACACTGTCTCTACCTCCCCACCAATATGACAGTCTCCACCTCCCTACCAAAATGACACTGTCTCCACCTCCCTACCAAAATGACACTGTCTCCACCTCCCCACCAAAATGACAATGTCTCTACCTCCCTACCAAAATGACACTGTCTCCACCTCCCTACCAAAATGACACTGTCTCCACCTCCCCACCAAAATGACACTGTCTCTACCTCCCTACCAAAATGACACTGTCTCCACCTCCCCACCAAAATGACACTGTCTCCACCTCCCCACAAAAATGACACTGTCTCCACCTCCCTACCAAAATGACACAGTCTCCACCTCCCCACCAAAATGACTGTCTCCACCTCCCCACCAAAATGACAGTCTCCACCTCCCCACCAAAATGACACTGTCTCCACCTCCCCACCAAAATGACACTGTCTCCACCTCCCCACCAAAATGACACTGTCTCCACCTCCCCACCAAAATGACACTGTCTCCACCTCCCCACCAAAATGACACTGTCTCCACCTCCCCACCAAAATGACACTGTCTCCACCTCCCCACCAAAATGACACTGTCTCCACCTCCCCACCAAAATGACACTGTCTCCACCTCCCCACCAAAATGAAACTCTCTCCACCTCCCCACCAAAATGACACTGTCTCTACCTCCCTACCAAAATGACACTGTCTCCACCTCTCCACCAAAATGACACTGTCTCCACCTCCCCACCAAAATGACACTGTCTCCACCTCCCTACCAAAATGACACTGTCTCCACCTCCCCACCAAAATGACACTGTCTCCACCTCCCCACCAAAATGATGCTGTCTCCACGTCCCCACCAAAATGACAGTCTTCACCTCCCCACCAAAATGACACAGTCTCCACCTCCCCACCAAAATGACACAGTCTCCACCTCCCTACCAAAATGACAGTCTCTACCTCCCCACCAAAATGACACAGTCTCCACCTCCCTACCAAAATGACACTGTCTCTACCTCCCCACCAAAATGACACAGTCTCCACCTCCCCACCAAAATGACACTGTCTCCACCTCCCCACCAAAATGACACTGTCTCCACCTCCCCACCAAAATGATACTGTCTCCAACTCCCCACCAAAATGACACTGTCTCCACCTCCCCACCAAAATGACACTGTCTCCACCTCCCCACCAAAATGACACTGTCTCCACCTCCCCACCAAAATGACACTGTCTCTGCACCTCCCCACCAAAATGACACTGTCTCCACCTCCCCACCAAAATGACACTGTCTCCACCTCCCCACCAAAATGACACTGTCTCTACCTCCCTACCAAAATGACACTCTCCACCTCCCCACCAAAATGACACTGTCTCCACCTCCCCACCAAAATGACACTGTCTCCACCTCCCCACCAAAATGATGCTGTCTCCACGTCCCCACCAAAATGACAGTCTTCACCTCCCCACCAAAATGACACTGTCTCCACCTCCCTACCAAAATGACAGTCTCCACCTCCCCACCAAAATGACACAGTCTCCACCTCCCCACCAAAATGACACAGTCTCCACCTCCCTACCAAAATGACAGTCTCTACCTCCCCACCAAAATGACACAGTCTCCACCTCCCCACCAAAATGACACAGTCTCCACCTCCCTACCAAAATGACAGTCTCTACCTCCCCACCAAAATGACACAGTCTCCACCTCCCTACCAAAATGACACTGTCTCTACCTCCCCACCACAATGACACAGTCTCCACCTCCCCACCAAAATGACACTGTCTCCACCTCCCCACCAAAATGACACTGTCTCTACCTCCCTACCAAAATGACAATGTCTCCACCTCCCTACCAAAATGACACTGTCTCCACCTCCCCACCAAAATGACACTGTCTCTACCTCCCTACCAAAATGACACTGTCTCCACCTCCCCACCAAAATGACACTGTCTCCACCTCCCCACCAAAATGACACTGTCTCCACCTCCCTACCAAAATGACACAGTCTCCACCTCCCCACCAAAATGACTGTCTCCACCTCCCCACCAAAATGACAGTCTCCACCTCCCCACCAAAATGACACTGTCTCCACCTCCCCACCAAAATGACACTGTCTCCACCTCCCCACCAAAATGACACTGTCTCCACCTCCCCACCAAAATGACACTGTCTCCACCTCCCCACCAAAATGACACTGTCTCCACCTCCCCACCAAAATGACACTCTCTCCACCTCCCCACCAAAATGACACTGTCTCTACCTCCCTACCAAAATGACACTGTCTCCACCTCCCCACCAAAATGACACTGTCTCCACCTCCCCACCAAAATGACACTGTCTCCACCTCCCTACCAAAATGACACTGTCTCCACCTCCCCACCAAAATGACACTGTCTCCACCTCCCCACCAAAATGATGCTGTCTCCACGTCCCCACCAAAATGACAGTCTTCACCTCCCCACCAAAATGACACTGTCTCCACCTCCCTACCAAAATGACAGACTCCACCTCCCCACCAAAATGACACAGTCTCCACCTCCCCACCAAAATGACACAGTCTCCACCTCCCTACCAAAATGACAGTCTCTACCTCCCCACCAAAATGACACAGTCTCCACCTCCCTACCAAAATGACACTGTCTCTACCTCCCCACCAAAATGACACAGTCTCCACCTCCCTACCAAAATGACAGTCTCTACCTCCCCACCAAAATGACACAGTCTCCACCTCCCTACCAAAATGACAGTCTCTACCTCCCCACCAAAATGACACTGTCTCCACCTCCCAACCACAATGATGCTGTCTCCACGTCCCCACCAAAATGACAGTCTCCACCTCCCCACCAAAATGACACTGTCACCACCTCCCTACCAAAATGACAGTCTCCACCTCCCCACCAAAATGACACAGTCTCCACCTCCCTACCAAAATGACAGTCTCTACCTCCCCACCAAAATGACACTGTCTCCACCTCCCTACCAAAATGACACTGTCTCTACCTCCCCACCAAAATGACACAGTCTCCACCTCCCTACCAAAATGACAGTCTCTACCTCCCCACCAAAATGACACAGTCTCCACGTCCCTACCAAAATGACAGTCTCTACCTCCCCACCAAAATGACACTGTCTCCACCTCCCAACCACAATGATGCTGTCTCCACGTCCCCACCAAAATGACAGTCTCCACCTCCCCACCAAAATGACACTGTCACCACCTCCCTACCAAAATGACAGTCTCCACCTCCCCACCAAAATGACACAGTCTCCACCTCCCTACCAAAATGACAGTCTCTACCTCCCCACCAAAATGACACTGTCTCCACCTCCCTACAAAATGATACTGTCTCCACCTCCCTACCAAAATGACACTGTCTCCACCTCCCCACCAAAATGACACTGTCTCCACCTCCCTACCAAAATGACATTGTCTCCACCTCCCTACCAAAATGACACTGTCTCCACCTCCCCACCAAAATGACACTGTCTCTGTTGCCCTCAACCCATACAGATGGTGTTTCTGAGGTCACCTCCCCAGCCACCCTGTTGCCCTCAGCCCATACAGATGGTGTTTCTGAGGTCACCTCCCCAGCCAGCCTGTTGTCCTCAGCCCATACAGATGGTGTTTCTGAAGTCACCTCCCCAGCCACCCCATTGCCCTCAGCTCATACAGATGGTGTTTCTGAGGTCACCTCCCCAGCCACCCCATTGCCCTCAGCCCATACAGATGGTGTTTCTGAAGTCACCTCCCCAGCCACCCCGTTGCCCTCAGCCCATACAGATGGTGTTTCTGAGGTCACCTCCCCAGCCACCCTGTTGTCCTCAGCCCATACAGATGGTGTTTCTGAAGTCACCTTCCCAGCAACCCCGTTGCCCTCAGCCCATACAGATGGTATTTCTGAAGTCACCTTCCCAGCCACCCCGTTGCCCTCAGCCCATACAGATGGTGTTTCTGAAGTCACCTTCCCAGCCACCCCGTTGCCCTCAGCCCATACAGATGGTGTTTCTGAAGTCACCTTCCCAGCCATCCCGTTGCCCTCAGCCCATACAGATGGTGTTTCTGAAGTCACCTTCCCAGCCACCCCGTTGCCCTCAGCCCATACAGATGGTGTTTCTGAAGTCACCTTCCCAGCCATCCCGTTGTCCTCAGCCCATACAGATGGTGTTTCTGAAGTCACCTCCCCAGCCACCCCGTTGCCCTCAGCCCATACAGATGGTGTTTCTGAAGTCACCTTCCCAGCCACCCCGTTGTCCTCAGCCCATACAGATGGTGTTTCTTAAGTCACCTCCCCAGCCACCCCGTTGCCCTCAGCCCATACAGATGGTGTTTCTGAAGTCACCTCCCCAGCCACCCCGTTGCCCTCAGCCCATACAGATGGTGTTTCTGAAGTCACCTTCCCAGCCATCCCGTTGTCCTCAGCCCATACAGATGGTGTTTCTGAAGTCACCTCCCCAGCCACCCCGTTGCCCTCAGCCCATACAGATGGTGTTTCTGAAGTCACCTTCCCAGCCACCCCGTTGTCCTCAGCCCATACAGATGGTGTTTCTGAAGTCACCTCCCCAGCCACCCCGTTGCCCTCAGCCCATACAGATGGTGTTTCTGAAGTCACCTCCCCAGCCACCCCGTTGCCCTCAGCCCATACAGATGGTGTTTCTGAAGTCACCTTCCCAGCCATCCCGTTGCCCTCAGCCCATACAGATGGTGTTTCTGAAGTCACCTTCCCAGCCATCCCGTTGCCCTCAGCCCATACAGATGGTGTTTCTGAAGTCACCTCCCCAGCCACCCCGTTGTCCTCAGCCCATACAGATGGTGTTTCTGAAGTCACCTTCCCAGCCATCCCGTTGCCCTCAGCCCATACAGATGGTGTTTCTGAAGTCACCTTCCCAGCCATCCCGTTGCCCTCAGCCCATACAGATGGTGTTTCTGAGGTCACCTCCCCAGCCACCCCGTTGCCCTCAGCCCATACAGATGGTGTTTCTGAAGTCACCTTCCCAGCCATCCCGTTGCCCTCAGCCCATACAGATGGTGTTTCTGAGGTCACCTTCCCAGCCATCCCGTTGCCCTCAGCCCATACAGATGGTGTTTCTGAAGTCACCTTCCCAGCCATCCCGTTGCCCTCAGCCCATACAGATGGTGTTTCTGAGGTCACCTTCCCAGCCATCCCGTTGCCCTCAGCCCATACAGATGGTGTTTCTGAAGTCACCTTCCCAGCCATCCCGTTGCCCTCAGCCCATACAGATGGTGTTTCTGAGGTTACCTTCCCAGCCATCCCGTTGCCCTCAGCCTATACAGATGGTGTTTCTGAAGTCACCTCCCCAGCCACCCCGTTGCCCTCAGCCCATACAGATGGTGTTTCTGAAGTCACCTCCCCAGCCATCCCGTTGCCCTCAGCCCATACAGATGGTGTTTCTGAAGTCACCTCCCCAGCCACCCCGTTGCCCTCAGCCCATACAGATGGTGTTTCTGAAGTCACCTCCCCAGCCACCCCGTTGCCCTCAGCCCATACAGATGGTGTTTCTGAAGTCACCTTCCCAGCCATCCCGTTGTACAAGCTTCTTGAAAGACAAAATCATTTCCTTACAATCCTGGTATTCCCTTACACCCATTATCATCGAGACCCATCCTACAGAGTATAGAGTATAGACAACTCCTCTCTGTTATGGCTGTGTGATTCTCCTCCTATAGAGTATAGAGTATAGACAACTCCTCTCTGTTATGACTGTGTGATTCTCCTCCTATAGAGTATAGAGTATAGACAACTCCTCTCTGTTATGGCTGTGTGATTCTCCTCCTATAGAGTATAGACAACTCCTCTCTGTTATGGCTGTGTGATTCTCCTCCTATAGAGTATAGAGTATAGACAACTCCTCTCTGTTATGGCTGTGTGATTCTCCTCCTATAGAGTATAGACAACTCCTCTCTGTTATGGCTGTGTGATTCTCCTCCTATAGAGTATAGAGTATAGACAACTCCTCTCTGTTATGACTGTGTGATTCTCCTCCTATAGAGTATAGACAACTCCTCTCTGTTATGGCTGTGTGATTCTCCTCCTATAGAGTATAGACAAATCCTCTCTGTTATGGCTGTGTGATTCTCCTCCTATAGAGTATAGAGTATAGACAACTCCTCTCTGTTATGGCTGTGTGATTCTCCTCCTATAGAGTATAGACAACTCCTCTCTGTTATGGCTGTGTGATTCTCCTCCTATAGAGTATAGACAACTCCTCTCTGTTATGGCTGTGTGATTCTCCTCCTATAGAGTATAGACAACTCCTCTCTGTTATGGCTGTGTGATTCTCCTCCTATAGAGTATAGAGTATAGACAACTCCTCTCTGTTATGGCTGTGTGATTCTCCTCCTATAGAGTATAGAGTATAGACAACTCCTCTCTGTTATGGCTGTGTGATTCTCCTCCTATAGAGTATAGACAACTCCTCTCTGTTATGGCTGTGTGATTCTCCTCCTATAGAGTATAGAGTATAGACAACTCCTCTCTGTTATGGCTGTGTGATTCTCCTCCTATAGAGTATAGACAACTCCTCTCTGTTATGGCTGTGTGATTCTCCTCCTATAGAGTATAGAGTATAGACAACTCCTCTCTGTTATGGCTGTGTGATTCTCCTCCTATAGAGTATAGACAACTCCTCTCTGTTATGGCTGTGTGATTCTCCTCCTATAGAGTATAGAGTATAGACAACTCCTCTCTGTTATGGCTGTGTGATTCTCCTCCTATAGAGTATAGAGTATAGACAACTCCTCTCTGTTATGGCTGTGTGATTCTCCTCCTATAGAGTATAGAGTATAGACAACTCCTCTCTGTTATGGCTGTGTGATTCTCCTCCTACAGAGTATAGACAACTCCTCTCTGTTATGGCTGTGTGATTCTCCTCCTATAGAGTATAGACAACTCCTCTCTGTTATGGCTGTGTGATTCTCCTCCTATAGAGTATAGACAACTCCTCTCTGTTATGGCTGTGTGATTCTCCTCCTATAGAGTATAGAGTATAGACAACTCCTCTCTGTTATGGCTGTGTGATTCTCCTCCTATAGAGTATAGACAACTCCTCTCTGTTATGGCTGTGTGATTCTCCTCCTATAGAGTATAGACAACTCCTCTCTGTTATGGCTGTGTGATTCTCCTCCTATAGAGTATAGAGTATAGACAACTCCTCTCTGTTATGGCTGTGTGATTCTCCTCCTATAGAGTATAGAGTATAGACAACTCCTCTCTGTTATGGCTGTGTGATTCTCCTCCTATAGAGTATAGACAACTCCTCTCTGTTATGGCTGTGTGATTCTCCTCCTATAGAGTATAGAGTATAGACAACTCCTCTCTGTTATGGCTGTGTGATTCTCCTCCTATAGAGTATAGACAACTCCTCTCTGTTATGGCTGTGTGATTCTCCTCCTATAGAGTATAGACAACTCCTCTCTGTTATGGCTGTGTGATTCTCCTCCTATAGAGTATAGACAACTCCTCTCTGTTATGGCTGTGTGATTCTCCTCCTATAGAGTATAGACAACTCCTCTCTGTTATGGCTGTGTGATTCTCCTCCTATAGAGTATAGAGTATAGACAACTCCTCTCTGTTATGGCTGTGTGATTCTCCTCCTATAGAGTATAGAGTATAGACAACTCCTCTCTGTTATGGCTGTGTGATTCTCCTCCTATAGAGTATAGAGTATAGACAACTCCTCTCTGTTATGGCTGTGTGATTCTCCTCCTATAGAGTATAGAGTATAGACAACTCCTCTCTGTTATGGCTGTGTGATTCTCCTCCTATAGAGTATAGACAACTCCTCTCTGTTATGGCTGTGTGATTCTCCTCCTATACAACTCCTCTCTGTTATGGCTGTGTGATTCTCCTCCTATAGAGTATAGACAACTCCTCTCTGTTATGGCTGTGTGATTCTCCTCCTATAGAGTATAGACAACTCCTCTCTGTTATGGCTGTGTGATTCTCCTCCTATAGAGTATAGACAACTCCTCTCTGTTATGGCTGTGTGATTCTCCTCCTATAGAGTATAGAGTATAGACAACTCCTCTCTGTTATGGCTGTGTGATTCTCCTCCTATAGAGTATAGACAACTCCTCTCTGTTATGGCTGTGTGATTCTCCTCCTATAGAGTATAGACATAGACAACTCCTCTCTGTTATGGCTGTGTGATTCTCCTCCTATATAGAGTATAGTATGGCTGTGACTCCTCCTATAGAGTATAGACAACTCCTCTGTTATGGCTGTGTGATTCTCCTCCTATAGAGTATAGACAACTCCTCTCTGTTATGGCTGTGTGATTCTCCTCCTATAGAGTATAGAGTATAGACAACTCCTCTCTGTTATGGCTGTGTGATTCTCCTCCTATAGAGTATAGACAACTCCTCTCTGTTATGGCTGTGTGATTCTCCTCCTATAGAGTATAGACAACTCCTCTCTGTTATGGCTGTGTGATTCTCCTCCTATAGAGTATAGACAACTCCTCTCTGTTATGGCTGTGTGATTCTCCTCCTATAGAGTATAGACAACTCCTCTCTGTTATGGCTGTGTGATTCTCCTCCTATAGAGTATAGAACTCCTCTCTGTTATGGCTGTGTGATTCTCCTCCTATAGACAACTCCTCTCTGTTATGGCTGTGTGATTCTCCTCCTATAGAGTATAGAGTATAGACAACTCCTCTCTGTTATGGCTGTGTGATTCTCCTCCTATAGAGTATAGACAACTCCTCTCTGTTATGGCTGTGTGATTCTCCTCCTATAGAGTATAGACAACTCCTCTCTGTTATGGCTGTGTGATTCTCCTCCTATAGAGTATAGAGTATAGACAACTCCTCTCTGTTATGGCTGTGTGATTCTCCTCCTATAGAGTATAGACAACTCCTCTCTGTTATGGCTGTGTGATTCTCCTCCTATAGAGTATAGACAACTCCTCTCTGTTATGGCTGTGTGATTCTCCTCCTATAGAGTATAGACAACTCCTCTCTGTTATGGCTGTGTGATTCTCCTCCTATAGAGTATAGACAACTCCTCTCTGTTATGGCTGTGTGATTCTCCTCCTATAGAGTATGTGAGTATAGACAACTCCTCTCTGTTATGGCTGTGTGATTCTCCTCCTATAGAGTATAGACAACTCCTCTCTGTTATGGCTGTGTGATTCTCCTCCTATAGAATATAGAGTATAGACAACTCCTCTCTGTTATGGCTGTGTGATTCTCCTCTCTGTTATGGCTGTGTGATTCTCCTCCTATAGAGTAGATGGCTGTGTGATTCTCCTCCTATAGAGTATAGACAACTCCTCTCTGTTATGGCTGTGTGATTCTCCTCCTATAGAGTATAGACAACTCCTCTCTGTTATGGCTGTGTGATTCTCCTCCTCCTATGAGTTAGAGTATAGACAACTCCTCTCTGTTATGGCTGTGTATAGAGTATAGACAACTCCTCTCTGTTATGGCTGTGTGATTCTCCTCCTATAGAGTATAGACAACTCCTCTCTGTTATGGCTGTGTGATTCTCCTCCTATAGAGACAACTATAGAGTATAGACAACTCCTCTCTGTTATGGCTGTGTGATTCTCCTCCTATAGAGTATAGACAACTCCTCTCTGTTATGGCTGTGTGATTCTCCTCCTATAGAGTATAGACAACTCCTCTCTGTTATGGCTGTGTGATTCTCCTCCTATAGAGTATAGACAACTCCTCTCTGTTATAGATTCAACTCCTCTCTGTTATGGCTGTGTGATTCTCCTCCTATAGAGTATAGAGTATAGACAACTCCTCTCTGTTATGGCTGTGTGATTCTCCTCCTATAGAGTATAGAGTATAGACAACTCCTCTCTGTTATGGCTGTGTGATTCTCCTCCTATAGAGTATAGACAACTCCTCTCTGTTATGGCTGTGTGATTCTCCTCCTATAGAGTATAGACAACTCCTCTCTGTTATGGCTGTGTGATTCTCCTCCTATAGAGTATAGACAACTCCTCTCTGTTATGGCTGTGTGATTCTCCTCCTATAGAGTATAGACAACTCCTCTCTGTTATGGCTGTGTGATTCTCCTCCTATAGAGTATAGACAACTCCTCTCTGTTATGGCTGTGTGATTCTCCTCCTATAGAGTATAGAGTATAGACAACTCCTCTCTGTTATGGCTGTGTGATTCTCCTCCTATAGAGTATAGACAACTCCTCTCTGTTATGGCTGTGTGATTCTCCTCCTATAGAGTATAGAGTATAGACAACTCCTCTTATGGCTGTTATGGCTGTGTGATTCTCCTCCTATAGAGACAATAGAGTATGGCTGACAACTCCTCTCTGTTATGGCTGTGTGATTCTCCTCCTATAGAGTATAGAGTATAGACAACTCCTCTCTGTTATGGCTGTGTGATTCTCCTCCTATAGAGTATAGACAACTCCTCTCTGTTATGGCTGTGTGATTCTCCTCCTATAGAGTATAGACAACTCCTCTCTGTTATGGCTGTGTGATTCTCCTCCTATAGAGTATAGACAACTCCTCTCTGTTATGGCTGTGTGATTCTCCTCCTATAGAGTATAGACAACTCCTCTCTGTTATGGCTGTGTGATTCTCCTCCTATAGAGTATAGAGTATAGACAACTCCTCCTCCTATAGAGTATAGACAACTGGCTGTTATGATTCTTCTCTCCTATAGAGTATAGAGTATAGACAACTCCTCTCTGTTATGGCTGTGTGATTCTCCTCCTATAGAGTATAGACAACTCCTCTCTGTTATGGCTGTGTGATTCTCCTCCTATAGAGTATAGACAACTCCTCTCTGTTATGGCTGTGTGATTCTCCTCCTATAGAGTATAGACAACTAGTTATGTATAGACAACTCCTCTCTGTTATGGCTGTGTGATTCTCCTCCTATAGAGTATAGAGTATAGACAACTCCTCTCTGTTATGGCTGTGTGATTCTCCTCCTATAGAGTATAGACAACTCCTCTCTGTTATGGCTGTGTGATTCTCCTCCGATAGAGTATAGACAACTCCTCTCTGTTATGGCTGTGTGATTCTCCTCCTATAGATTCTCCTCCTATAGAGTATAGAGTATAGACAACTCCTCTCTGTTATGGCTGTGTGATTCTCCTCCTATATTCTCCTCCTATAGAGTATAGACAACTCCTCTCTGTTATGGCTGTGTGATTCTCCTCCTATAGAGTATAGACAACTCCTCTCTGTTATGGCTGTGTGATTCTCCTCCTATAGAGTATAGACAACTCCTCTCTGTTATGGCTGTGTGATTCTCCTCCTATAGAGTATAGACAACTCCTCTCTGTTATGGCTGTGTGATTCTCCTCCTATAGAGTATAGAGTATAGACAACTCCTCTCTGTTATGGCTGTGTGATTCTCCTCCTATAGAGTATAGACAACTCCTCTCTGTTATGGCTGTGTGATTCTCCTCCTATAGAGTATAGAGTATAGACAACTCCTCTCTGTTATGGCTGTGTGATTCTCCTCCTATAGAGTATAGACAACTCCTCTCTGTTATGGCTGTGTGATTCTCCTCCTATAGAGTATAGACAACTCCTCTCTGTTATGGCTGTGTGATTCTCCTCCTATAGAGTATAGAGTATAGACAACTCCTCTCTGTTATGGCTGTGTGATTCTCCTCCTATAGAGTATAGACAACTCCTCTCTGTTATGGCTGTGTGATTCTCCTCCTATAGAGTATAGACAACTCCTATAGACAACTCCTCTCTGTTATGGCTGTGTGATTCTCCTCCTATAGAGTATAGACAACTCCTCTCTGTTATGGCTGTGTGATTCTCCTCCTATAGAGTATAGACAACTCCTCTCTGTTATGGCTGTGTGATTCTCCTCCTATAGAGTATAGAGTATAGACAACTCCTCTCTGTTATGGCTGTGTGATTCTCCTCCTCTCTATAGAGTATAGAGTATAGACAACTCCTCTCTGTTATGGCTGTGTGATTCTCCTCCTATAGATTCTCCTCTCTGTTATGGCTGTGTGATTCTCCTCCTATAGAGTATAGACAACTCCTCTCTGTTATGGCTGTGTGATTCTCCTCCTATAGAGTATAGACAACTCCTCTCTGTTATGGCTGTGTGATTCTCCTCCTATAGAGTATAGACAACTCCTCTCTGTTATGGCTGTGTGATTCTCCTCCTATAGAGTATAGACAACTCCTCTCTGTTATGGCTGTGTGATTCTCCTCTGTGTGATTCTCCTCCTAGAGTATAGACAACTCCTCTCTGTTATGGCTGTGTGATTCTCCTCCTATGGCTGTGTGAGAGTATAGAGTATAGACAACTCCTCTCTGTTATGGCTGTGTGATTCTCCTCCTATAGAGTATAGACAACTCCTCTCTGTTATGGCTGTGTGATTCTCCTCCTATAGAGTATAGACAACTCCTCTCTGTTATGGCTGTGTGATTCTCCTCCTATAGAGTATAGAGTATAGACAACTCCTCTCTGTTATGGCTGTGTGATTCTCCTCCTATAGAGTATAGAGTATAGACAACTCCTCTCTGTTATGGCTGTGTGATTCTCCTCCTATAGAGTATAGAGTATAGACAACTCCTCTCTGTTATGGCTGTGTGATTCTCCTCCTATAGAGTATAGACAACTCCTCTCTGTTATGGCTGTGTGATTCTCCTCCTATAGAGTATAGACAACTCCTCTCTGTTATGGCTGTGTGATTCTCCTCCTATAGAGTATAGACAACTCCTCTCTGTTATGGCTGTGTGATTCTCCTCCTATAGACTATAGACAACTCCTCTCTGTTATGGCTGTGTGATTCTCCTCCTATAGAGTATAGAGTATAGACAACTCCTCTCTGTTATGGCTGTGTGATTCTCCTCCTATAGAGTATAGAGTATAGACAACTCCTCTCTGTTATGGCTGTGTGATTCTCCTCCTATAGAGTATAGAGTATAGACAACTCCTCTCTGTTATGGCTGTGTGATTCTCCTCCTATAGAGTATAGAGTATAGACAACTCCTCTCTGTTATGGCTGTGTGATTCTCCTCCTATAGAGTATAGACAACTCCTCTCTGTTATGGCTGTGTGATTCTCCTCCTATAGAGTATAGACAACTCCTCTCTGTTATGACTGTGTGATTCTCCTCCTATAGAGTATAGACAACTCCTCTCTGTTATGGCTGTGTGATTCTCCTCCTATAGAGTATAGAGTATAGACAACTCCTCTCTGTTATGGCTGTGTGATTCCCCTCCTATAGAGTATAGAGTATAGACAACTCCTCTCTGTTATGGCTGTGTGATTCTCCTCCTATAGAGTATAGACAACTCCTCTCTGTTATGGCTGTGTGATTCTCCTCCTATAGAGTATAGAGTATAGACAACTCCTCTCTGTTATGGCTGTGTGATTCTCCTCCTATAGAGTATAGACAACTCCTCTCTGTTATGACTGTGTGATTCTCCTCCTATAGAGTATAGAGTATAGACAACTCCTCTCTGTTATGGCTGTGTGATTCTCCTCCTATAGAGTATAGAGTATAGACAACTCCTCTCTGTTATGGCTGTGTGATTCTCCTCCTATAGAGTATAGACAACTCCTCTCTGTTATGGCTGTGTGATTCTCCTCCTATAGAGTATAGACAACTCCTCTCTGTTATGGCTGTGTGATTCTCCTCCTATAGAGTATAGAGTATAGACAACTCCTCTCTGTTATGGCTGTGTGATTCTCCTCCTATAGAGTATAGACAACTCCTCTCTGCTATGGCTGTGTGATTCTCCTCCTATAGAGTATAGACAACTCCTCTCTGTTATGGCTGTGTGATTCTCCTCCTATAGAGTATAGAGTATAGACAACTCCTCTCTGTTATGGCTGTGTGATTCCCTCCTATAGAGTATAGAGTATAGACAACTCCTCTCTGTTATGGCTGTGTGATTCTCCTCCTATAGAGTATAGACAACTCCTCTCTGTTATGGCTGTGTGATTCTCCTCCTATAGAGTATAGAGTATAGACAACTCCTCTCTGTTATGGCTGTGTGATTCTCCTCCTATAGAGTATAGACAACTCCTCTCTGTTATGGCTGTGTGATTCTCCTCCTATAGAGTATAGACAACTCCTCTCTGTTATGGCTGTGTGATTCTCCTCCTATAGAGTATAGACAACTCCTCTCTGTTATGGCTGTGTGATTCTCCTCCTATAGAGTATAGACAACTCCTCTCTGTTATGGCTGTGTGATTCTCCTCCTATAGAGTATAGAGTATAGACAACTCCTCTCTGTTATGGCTGTGTGATTCTCCCCTATAGAGTATAGAGTATAGACAACTCCTCTCTGTTATGGCTGTGTGATTCTCCTCCTATAGAGTATAGAGTATAGACAACTCCTCTCTGTTATGGCTGTGTGATTGTCCTCCTATAGAGTATAGACAACTCCTCTCTGTTATGGCTGTGTGATTCTCCTCCTATAGAGTATAGACAACTCCTCTCTGTTATGGCTGTGTGATTCTCCTCCTATAGAGTATAGAGTATAGACAACTCCTCTCTGTTATGGCTGTGTGATTCTCCTCCTATAAATCAAATCAAATTTTATTTGTCACATACACATGGTTAGCAGATGTTAATGCGAGTGTAGCGAAATGCTTGTGCTTCTAGTTCCGACAGTAATAACAACTCCTCTCTGTTATGGCTGTGTGATTCTCCTCCTATAGAGTATAGACAACTCCTCTCTGAGCAAGTAATCTAACTAACAATTCCAAAAAAACTACTGTCTTATACACAGTGTAAGGGGATAAAGAATATGTACATAAGGATATATGAATGAGTGATGGTACAGAGCAGCATAGGCAAGATACAGTAGATGGTATCGAGTACAGTATATACATATGAGATGAGTATGTAAACCAAGTGGCATAGTTAAAGTGGCTAGTGATACATGTATTACATAAGGATGCAGTCGATGATATAGAGTACAGTATCAACGTATGCATATGAGATGAACAATGTAGGGTAAGTAACATTATATAAGGTAGCATTGTTTAAAGTGGCTAGTGATATATTTACATCATTTCCCATCAATTCCTATGATTAAAGTGGCTGGAGTAGAGTCAGTGTCATTGACAGTGTGTTGGCAGTAGCCACTCAATGTTAGTGGTGGCTGTTTAACAGTCTGATGGCCTTGAGATAGAAGCTGTTTTTCAGTCTCTCGGTCCCAGCTTTGATGCACCTGTACTGACCTCGCCTTCTGGATGACAGCGGGGTGAACAGGCAGTGGCTCGGGTGGTTGATGTCCTTGATGATCTTTATGGCCTTCCTGTAGCATCGGGTGGTGTAGGTGTCCTGGAGGGCAGGTAGTTTGCCCCCGGTGATGCGTTGTGCAGACCTCACTACCCTCTGGAGAGCCTTACGGTTGAGGGCGGTGCAGTTGCCATACCAGGCGGTGATACAGCCCGCCAGGATGCTCTCGATTGTGCATCTGTAGAAGTTTGTGAGTGCTTTTGGTGACAAGCCGAATTTCTTCAGCCTCCTGAGGTTGAAGAGGCGCTGCTGCGCCTTCCTCACGATGCTGTCTGTGTGAGTGGACCAATTCAGTTTGTCTGTGATGTGTATGCCGAGGAACTTAAAACTTGCTACCCTCTCCACTACTGTTCAATCGATGTGGATGGGGGTGTTCCTCTGCTGTTTCCTGAAGTCCACAATCATCTCCTTAGTTTTGTTGACGTTGAGTGTGAGGTTATTTTCCTGACACCACACTCCGAGGGCCCTCACCTCCTCCCTGTAGGCCGTCTCGTCGTTGTTGGTAATCAAGCCTACCACTGTTGTGTCGTCCGCAAACTTGATGATTGAGTTGGAGGCGTGCATGGCCACGCAGTCGTGGGTGAACAGGGAGTACAGGAGAGGGCTCAGAACGCACCCTTGTGGGGCCCCAGTGTTGAGGATCAGCGGGGAGGAGATGTTGTTGCCTACCCTCACCACCTGGGGCGGCCCGTCAGGAATTCCAGTACCCAGTTACACAGGGGCGGGGTCGAGATCCAGGGTCTCGAGCTTGATGACGAGCTTGGAGGGTACTATGGTGTTGAATGCCGAGCTGTAGTCGATGAACAGCATTCTCACATAGGTATTCCTCTTGTCCAGATGGGTTAGGGCAGTGTGCAGTGTGGTTGAGATTGCATCGTCTGTGGACCTATTTGGGCGGTAAGCAAATTGGAGTGGGTCAAGGGTGTCAGGTAGGGTGGAGGTGATATGGTCCTTGACTAGTCTCTCAAAGCACTTCATGATGACGGATGTGAGTGCTACGGGCGGTAGTCGTTTAGCTCAGTTACCTTAGCTTTCTTGGGAACAGGAACAATGGTGGCCCTCTTGAAGCATGTGGGAACAGCAGACTGGTATAGGGATTGATTGAATATGTCCGTAAACACACCGGCCAGCTGGTCTGCGCATGCTCTGAGGGCGCGGCTGGGGATGCCGTCTGGGCCTGCAGCCTTGCGAGGGTTAACACGTTTAAATGTCTTACTCACTTCGGCTGCAGTGAAGGAGAGACCGCATGTTTCCGTTGCAGGCCGTGTCAGTGGCACTGTATTGTCCTCAAAGCGGGCAAAAAGTTATTTAGTCTGCCTGGGAGCAAGACATCCTGGTCCGTGACTGGGCTGGGTTTCTTCCTGTAGTCCGTGATTGACTGTAGACCCTGCCACATGCCTCTTGTGGCTGAGCCGTTGAATTGAGATTCTACTTTGTCTCTGTACTGGCGCTTAGCTTGTTTGATAGCCTTGCGGAGGGAATAGCTGCACTGTTTGTATTCAGTCATGTCACCAGACACCTTGCCCTGATTAAAAGCAGTGGTTCGTGCCTTCAGTTTCACACGAATGCTGCCATCAATCCACGGTTTCTGGTTAGGGAATGTTTTAATCGTTGCTATGGGAACGACATCTTCAACGCACGTTCTAATGAACTCGCACACCGAATCAGCGTATTCGTCAATGTTGTTGTCTGACGCAATACGAAACATCTCCCAGTCCACGTGATGGAAGCAGTCTTGGAGTGTGGAGTCAGCTTGGTCGGACCAGCGTTGGACAGACCTCAGCGTGGGAGCTTCTTGTTTTAGTTTCTGTCTGTAGGCAGGGATCAACAAAATGGAGTCGTGGTCAGCTTTTCCGAAAGGGGGCGGGGCAGGGCCTTATATGCGTCGCGGAAGTTAGAGTAACAATGATCCAGGGTCTTTCCACCCCTGGTTGCGCAATCGATATGCTGATAAAATTTAGGGAGTCTTGTTTTCAGATTAGCCTTGTTAAAATCCCCAGCTACAATGAATGCAGCCTCCGGATAAATCGTTTCCAGTTTGCAGAGAGTTAAATAAAGTTCGTTCAGAGCCATCGATGTGTCTGCTTGGGGGGATATATACGGCTGTGATTATAATCTAAGAGAATTCTCTTGGTAGATAATGCGGTCTACATTTGATTGTGAGGAATTCTAAATCAGGTGAACAGAAGGATTTGAGTTCCTGTATGTTTCTTTCATCACACCATGTCACGTTGGCCATAAGGCATACGCCCGCGCCCCTCTTCTTACCAGAAAGATGTTTGTTTCTGTCGGCGCGATGCGTGGAGAAACCCGCTGGCTGCACCGCTTCGGATTGCGTCTCTCCGGTTAGCCATGTTTCCGTGAAGCAGAGAACGTTACAGTCTCTGATGTCCCTCTGGAATGCTACCCTTGCTCGGATTTCATCAACCTTGTTGTCAAGAGACTGGACATTGGCAAGAAGAATGCTAGGGAGTGGTGCACGATGTGCCCGTCTCCGGAGTCTGACCAGAAGACCGCTTCGTTTCCCTCTTTTTCTGAGTCGTTTTTTTTTTGGTCGCTGCATGTGATCCACTCGGTTACACTGGTTGTAAGGCAGAACACAGGATCCGCATCGCGAAAAACATATTCTTGGTCGTACTGATGGTGAGTTGACGCTGATCTTATATTCAGTAGTTCTTCTCGGCTGTATGTAATGAAACCTAAGATGACCTGGGGTACTAGTGTAAGAAATAACACGTAAAAAAAAAAAAAACTGCATAGTTTCCTAGGAACGCGAAGCGAGGCGGCCATCTCTGTCGGCGCCGGAAGTACATACTCTATAGAGTATAGACAACTCCTCTCTGTTATGGCTGTGTGATTCTCCTCCTATAGAGTATAGACAACTCCTCTCTGTTATGGCTGTGTGATTCTCCTCCTATAGAGTATAGAGTATAGACAACTCCTCTCTGTTATGGCTGTGTGATTCTCCTCCTATAGAGTATAGACAACTCCTCTCTGTTATGGCTGTGTGATTCTCCTCCTATAGAGTATAGACAACTCCTCTCTGTTATGGCTGTGTGATTCTCCTCCTATAGAGTATAGAGTATAGACAACTCCTCTCTGTTATGGCTGTGTGATTCTCCTCCTATAGAGTATAGAGTATAGACAACTCCTCTCTGTTATGGCTGTGTGATTCTCCTCCTATAGAGTATAGAGTATAGACAACTCCTCTCTGTTATGGCTGTGTGATTCTCCTCCTATAGAGTATAGACAACTCCTCTCTGTTATGACTGTGTGATTCTCCTCCTATAGAGTATAGACAACTCCTCTCTGTTATGGCTGTGTGATTCTCCTCCTATAGAGTATAGACAACTCCTCTCTGTTATGGCTGTGTGATTCTCCTCCTATAGAGTATAGAGTATAGACAACTCCTCTCTGTTATGACTGTGTGATTCTCCTCCTATAGAGTATAGACAACTCCTCTCTGTTATGGCTGTGTGATTCTCCTCCTATAGAGTATAGACAAATCCTCTCTGTTATGGCTGTGTGATTCTCCTCCTATAGAGTATAGACAACTCCTCTCTGTTATGGCTGTGTGATTCTCCTCCTATAGAGTATAGACAACTCCTCTCTGTTATGGCTGTGTGATTCTCCTCCTATAGAGTATAGAGTATAGACAACTCCTCTCTGTTATGGCTGTGTGATTCTCCTCCTATAGAGTATAGACAACTCCTCTCTGTTATGGCTGTGTGATTCTCCTCCTATAGAGTATAGAGTATAGACAACTCCTCTCTGTTATGGCTGTGTGATTCTCCTCCTATAGAGTATAGACAACTCCTCTCTATTATGGCTGTGTGATTCTCCTCCTATAGAGTATAGACAACTCCTCTCTGTTATGGCTGTGTGATTCTCCTCCTATAGAGTATAGAGTATAGACAACTCCTCTCTGTTAGTATAGACAACTCCTCTCTGTTATGGCTGTGTGATTCTCCTCCTATAGAGTATAGAGTATATACAACTCCTCTCTGTTATGGCTGTGTGATTCTCCTCCTATAGAGTATAGAGTATAGACAACTCCTCTCTGTTATGGCTGTGTGATTCTCCTCCTACAGAGTATAGACAACTCCTCTCTGTTATGGCTGTGTGATTCTCCTCCTATAGAGTATAGACAACTCCTCTCTGTTATGGCTGTGTGATTCTCCTCCTATAGAGTATAGACAACTCCTCTCTGTTATGGCTGTGTGATTCTCCTCCTATAGAGTATAGACAACTCCTCTCTGTTATGGCTGTGTGATTCTCCTCCTATAGAGTATAGAGTATATTCTCCTCCTATAGACAACTCCTCTCTGTTATGGCTGTGTGATTCTCCTCCTATAGAGTATAGAGTATAGACAACTCCTCTCTGTTATGGCTGTGTGATTCTCCTCCTATAGAGTATAGACAACTCCTCTCTGTTATGGCTGTGTGATTCTCCTCCTATAGAGTATAGACAACTCCTCTCTGTTATGGCTGTGTGATTCTCCTCCTATAGAGTATAGAGTATAGACAACTCCTCTCTGTTATGGCTGTGTGATTCTCCTCCTATAGAGTATAGACAACTCCTCTCTGTTATGGCTGTGTGATTCTCCTCCTATAGAGTATAGACAACTCCTCTCTGTTATGACTGTGTGATTCTCCTCCTATAGAGTATAGAGTATAGACAACTCCTCTCTGTTATGGCTGTGTGATTCTCCTCCTATAGAGTATAGACAACTCCTCTCTGTTATGGCTGTGTGATTCTCCTCCTATAGAGTATAGAGTATAGACAACTCCTCTCTGTTATGGCTGTGTGATTCTCCTCCTATAGAGTATATTCTCCTCCTATAGAGTATAGACAACTCCTCTCTGTTATGGCTGTGTGATTCTCCTCCTATAGAGTATAGACAACTCCTCTCTGTTATGGCTGTGTGATTCAACTCCTCTCTGTTATGGCTGTGTGATTCTCCTCCTATAGAGTATAGACAACTCCTCTCTGTTATGGCTGTGTGATTCTCCTCCTATAGAGTATAGAGTATAGACAACTCCTCTCTGTTATGGCTGTGTGATTCTCCTCCTATAGAGTATAGACAACTCCTCTCTGTTATGGCTGTGTGATTCTCCTCCTATAGAGTATAGACAACTCCTCTCTGTTATGGCTGTGTGATTCTCCTCCTATAGAGTATAGAGTATAGACAACTCCTCTCTGTTATGGCTGTGTGATTCTCCTCCTATAGAGTATAGACAACTCCTCTCTGTTATGGCTGTGTGATTCTCCTCCTATAGAGTATAGACAACTCCTCTCTGTTATGGCTGTGTGATTCTCCTCCTATACAACTCCTCTCTGTTATGGCTGTGTGATTCTCCTCCTATAGAGTATAGACAACTCCTCTCTGTTATGGCTGTGTGATTCTCCTCCTATAGAGTATAGACAACTCCTCTCTGTTATGGCTGTGTGATTCTCCTCCTATAGAGTATAGACAACTCCTCTCTGTTATGGCTGTGTGATTCTCCTCCTATAGAGTATAGACAACTCCTCTCTGTTATGGCTGTGTGATTCTCCTCCTATAGAGTATAGACAACTCCTCTCTGTTATGGCTGTGTGATTCTCCTCCTAGAGTATAGAGTTATGGCTGTGTGATTCTCCTCCTATAGAGTATAGACAACTCCTCTCTGTTATGGCTGTGTGATTCTCCTCCTATAGAGTATAGACAACTCCTCTCTGTTATGGCTGTGTGATTCTCCTCCTATAGAGTATAGACAACTCCTCTCTGTTATGGCTGTGTGATTCTCCTCCTATAGAGTATAGACAACTCCTCTCTGTTATGGCTGTGTGATTCTCCTCCTATAGAGTATAGACAACTCCTCTCTGTTATGGCTGTGTGATTCTCCTCCTATAGAGTATAGACAACTCCTCTCTGTTATGGCTGTGTGATTCTCCTCCTATAGAGTATAGACAACTCCTCTCTGTTATGGCTGTGTGATTCTCCTCCTATAGAGTATAGACAACTCCTCTCTGTTATGGCTGTGTGATTCTCCTCCTATAGAGTATAGAGTATAGACAACTCCTCTCTGTTATGGCTGTGTGATTCTCCTCCTATAGAGTATAGACAACTCCTCTCTGTTATGGCTGTGTGATTCTCCTCCTATAGAGTTATGGCTGTGTGATTCTCCTCCTATAGACAACAACCTCTCTCTGTTATGGCTGTGTGATTCTCCTCCTATAGAGTATAGACAACTCCTCTCTGTTATGGCTGTGTGATTCTCCTCCTATAGAGTATTCTCCTCCTAGAGTATAGACAACTCCTCTCTGTTATGGCTGTGTGATTCTCCTCCTATAGAGTATAGAGTATAGACAACTCCTCTCTGTTATGGCTGTGTGATTCTCCTCCTATAGAGTATAGAGTATAGATTCAACTCCTCTCTGTTATGGCTGTGTGATTCTCCTCCTATAGAGTATAGAGTATAGACAACTCCTCTCTGTTATGGCTGTGTGATTCTCCTCCTATAGAGTATAGACAACTCTCTCTCTGTTATGGCTGTGTGATTCTCCTCCTATAGAGTATAGACAACTCCTCTCTGTTATGGCTGTGTGATTCTCCTCCTATAGAGTATAGACAACTCCTCTCTGTTATGGCTGTGTGATTCTCCTCCTATAGAGTATAGACAACTCCTCTCTGTTATGGCTGTGTGATTCTCCTCCTATAGAGTATAGACAACTCCTCTCTGTTATGGCTGTGTGATTCTCCTCCTATAGAGTATAGACAACTCCTCTCTGTTATGGCTGTGTGATTCTCCTCCTATAGAGTATAGAGTATAGACAACTCCTCTCTGTTATGGCTGTGTGATTCTCCTCCTATAGAGTATAGAGTATAGACAACTCCTCTCTGTTATGGCTGTGTGATTCTCCTCCTATAGAGTATAGACAACTCCTCTCTGTTATGGCTGTGTGATTCTCCTCCTATAGAGTATAGACAACTCCTCTCTGTTATGGCTGTGTGATTCTCCTCCTATAGAGTATAGACAACTCCTCTCTGTTATGGCTGTGTGATTCTCCTCCTATAGAGTATAGACAACTCCTCTCTGTTATGGCTGTGTGATTCTCCTCCTATAGAGTATAGACAACTCCTCTCTGTTATGGCTGTGTGATTCTCCTCCTATAGAGTATAGAGTATAGACAACTCCTCTCTGTTATGGCTGTGTGATTCTCCTCCTATAGAGTATAGAGTATAGACAACTCCTCTCTGTTATGGCTGTGTGATTCTCCTCCTATAGAGTATAGACAACTCCTCTCTGTTATGGCTGTGTGATTCTCCTCCTATAGAGTATAGACAACTCCTCTCTGTTATGGCTGTGTGATTCTCCTCCTATAGAGTATAGACAACTCCTCTCTGTTATGGCTGTGTGATTCTCCTCCTATAGAGAGACAACTCCTCTCTGTTATGGCTGTGTGATTCTCCTCCTATAGAGTATAGAGTATAGACAACTCCTCTCTGTTATGGCTGTGTGATTCTCCTCCTATAGAGTATAGAGTATAGACAACTCCTCTCTGTTATGGCTGTGTGATTCTCCTCCTATAGAGTATAGACAACTCCTCTCTGTTATGGCTGTGTGATTCTCCTCCTAACTATAGACAACTCCTCTCTGTTATGGCTGTGTGATTCTCCTCCTATAGAGTATAGAGTATAGACAACTCCTCTCTGTTATGGCTGTGTGATTCTCCTCCTATAGAGTATAGACAACTCCTCTCTGTTATGGCTGTGTGATTCTCCTCCTATAGAGTATAGAGTATAGACAACTCCTCTCTGTTATGGCTGTGTGATTCTCCTCCTATAGAGTATAGAGTATAGACAACTCCTCTCTGTTATGGCTGTGTGATTCTCCTCCTATAGAGTATAGACAACTCCTCTCTGTTATGGCTGTGTGATTCTCCTCCTATACAACTCCTCTCTGTTATGGCTGTGTGATTCTCCTCCTATAGAGTATAGAGTATAGACAACTCCTCTCTGTTATGGCTGTGTGATTCTCCTCCTATAGAGTATAGAGTATAGACAACTCCTCTCTGTTATGGCTGTGTGATTCTCCTCCTATAGAGTATAGACAACTCCTCTCTGTTATGGCTGTGTGATTCTCCTCCTATAGAGTGTGTGATTCTCCTCCTATAGAGTATAGACAACTCCTCTCTGTTATGGCTGTGTGATTCTCCTCCTATAGAGTATAGAGTATGGCTGTGTGACAACTCCTCTCTGTTATGGCTGTGTGATTCTCCTCCTACAGAGTATAGACAACTCCTCTCTGTTATGGCTGTGTGATTCTCCTCCTATAGAGTATAGAGTATAGACAACTCCTCTCTGTTATGGCTGTGTGATTCTCCTCCTATAGAGTATAGATTCTCCTCCTATAGTATAGACAACTCCTCTCTGTTATGGCTGTGTGATTCTCCTCCTATAGAGTATAGACAACTCCTCTCTGTTATGGCTGTGTGATTCTCCTCCTATAGAGTATAGACAACTCCTCTCTGTTATGGCTGTGTGATTCTCCTCCTATAGAGTATATGGCTGTGTGATTCTCCTCCTATAGAGTATAGACAACTCCTCTCTGTTATGGCTGTGTGATTCTCCTCCTATAGAGTATAGACAACTCCTCTCTGTTATGGCTGTGTGATTCTCCTCCTATAGAGTATAGAGTATAGACAACTCCTCTCTGTTATGGCTGTGTGATTCTCCTCCTATAGAGTATAGAGTATAGACAACTCCTCTCTGATGTATTCTAGACAACTCCTCTCTGTTATGGCTGTGTGATTCTCCTCCTATAGAGTATAGAGTATAGACAACTCCTCTCTGTTATGGCTGTGTGATTCTCCTCCTATAGAGTATAGAGTATAGACAACTCCTCTCTGTTATGGCTGTGTGATTCTCCTCCTATAGAGTAGACAACTATGGCTGTGTGATTCTCCTCCTATAGAGTATATAGACAACTCCTCTCTGTTATGGCTGTGTGATTCTCCTCCTATAGAGTATAGAGTATAGACAACTCCTCTCTGTTATGGCTGTGTGATTCTCCTCCTATAGAGTATAGAGTATAGACAACTCCTCTCTGTTATGGCTGTGTGATTCTCCTCCTATAGAGTATAGAGTATAGACAACTCCTCTCTGTTATGGCTGTGTGATTCTCCTCCTATAGAGTATAGAGTATAGACAACTCCTCTCTGTTATGGCTGTGTGATTCTCCTCCTATAGACAACTCCTCTCTGTTATGGCTGTGTGATTCTCCTCCTATAGAGTATAGACAACTCCTCTCTGTTATGGCTGTGTGATTCTCCTCCTATAGAGTATAGAGTATAGACAACTCCTCTCTGTTATGGCTGTGTGATTCTCCTCCTATAGAGTATAGAGTATAGACAACTCCTCTCTGTTATGGCTGTGTGATTCTCCTCCTATAGAGTATAGACAACTCCTCTCTGTTATGGACAACTCAACTCCTCTGTTATGGCTGTGTGATTCTCCTCCTATAGAGTATAGAGTATAGACAACTCCTCTCTGTTATGGCTGTGTGATTCTCCTCCTATAGAGTATAGAGTATAGACAACTCCTCTCTGTTATGGCTGTGTGATTCTCCTCCTATAGAGTATAGAGTATAGACAACTCCTCTCTGTTATGGCTGTGTGATTCTCCTCCTATAGAGTATAGAGTATAGACAACTCCTCTCTGTTATGGCTGTGTGATTCTCCTCCTATAGAGTATAGACAACTCCTCTCTGTTATGGCTGTGTGATTCTCCTCCTATAGAGTATAGAGTATAGACAACTCCTCTCTGTTATGGCTGTGTGATTCTCCTCCTATAGAGTATAGAGTATAGACAACTCCTCTCTGTTATGGCTGTGTGATTCTCCTCCTATAGAGTATAGACAACTCCTCTCTGTTATGGCTGTGTGATTCTCCTCCTATAGAGTATAGACAACTCCTCTCTGTTATGGCTGTGTGATTCTCCTCCTATAGAGTATAGACAACTCCTCTCTGTTATGGCTGTGTGATTCTCCTCCTATAGAGTATAGAGTATAGACAACTCCTCTCTGTTATGGCTGTGTGATTCTCCTCCTATAGAGTATAGACAACTCCTCTCTGTTATGGCTGTGTGATTCTCCTCCTATAGAGTATAGAGTATAGACAACTCCTCTCTGTTATGGCTGTGTGATTCTCCTCCTATAGAGTATAGAGTATAGACAACTCCTCTCTGTTATGGCTGTGTGATTCTCCTCCTATAGAGTATAGACAACTCCTCTCTGTTATGGCTGTGTGATTCTCCTCCTATAGAGTATAGAGTATAGACAACTCCTCTCTGTTATGGCTGTGTGATTCTCCTCCTATAGAGTATAGACAACTCCTCTCTGTTATGGCTGTGTGATTCTCCTCCTATAGAGTATAGACAACTCCTCTCTGTTATGGCTGTGTGATTCTCCTCCTCCTATAGAGTATAGACAACTCCTCTCTGTTATGGCTGTGTGATTCTCCTCCTATAGAGTATAGACAACTCCTCTCTGTTATGGCTGTGTGATTCTCCTCCTATAGAGTATAGACAACTCCTCTCTGTTATGGCTGTGTGATTCTCCTCCTATAGAGTATAGACAACTCCTCTCTGTTATGGCTGTGTGATTCTCCTCCTATAGAGTATAGAGTATAGACAACTCCTCTCTGTTATGGCTGTGTGATTCTCCTCCTATAGAGTATAGAGTATAGACAACTCCTCTCTGTTATGGCTGTGTGATTCTCCTCCTATAGAGTATAGACAACTCCTCTCTGTTATGGCTGTGTGATTCTCCTCCTACAGAGTATAGACAACTCTCTCTGTTATGGCTGTGTGATTCTCCTCCTATAGAGTATAGACAACTCCTCTCTGTTATGGCTGTGTGATTCTCCTCCTATAGAGTATAGAGTATAGACAACTCCTCTCTGTTATGGCTGTGTGATTCTCCTCCTATAGAGTATAGACAACTCCTCTCTGTTATGGCTGTGTGATTCTCCTCCTATAGAGTATAGAGTATAGACAACTCCTCTCTGTTATGGCTGTGTGATTCTCCTCCTATAGAGTATAGAGTATAGACAACTCCTCTCTGTTATGGCTGTGTGATTCTCCTCCTATAGAGTATAGAGTATAGACAACTCCTCTCTGTTATGGCTGTGTGATTCTCCTCCTATAGAGTATAGACAACTCCTCTCTGTTATGGCTGTGTGATTCTCCTCCTATAGAGTATAGAGTATAGACAACTCCTCTCTGTTATGGCTGTGTGATTCTCCTCCTATAGAGTATAGAGTATAGACAACTCCTCTCTGTTATGGCTGTGTGATTCTCCTCCTATAGAGTATAGAGTATAGACAACTCCTCTCTGTTATTCTCCTCCTATAGAGGCTGTTATGTGATTCTCCTCCTATAGAGTATAGAGTATAGACAACTCCTCTCTGTTATGGCTGTGTGATTCTCCTCCTATAGAGTATAGAGTATAGACAACTCCTCTCTGTTATGGCTGTGTGATTCTCCTCCTATAGAGTATAGAGTATAGACAACTCCTCTCTGTTATGGCTGTGTGATTCTCCTCCTATAGAGTATAGAGTATAGACAACTCCTCTCTGTTATGGCTGTGTGATTCTCCTCCTATAGAGTATAGAGTATAGACAACTCCTCTCTGTTATGGCTGTGTGATTCTCCTCCTATAGAGTATAGAGTATAGACAACTCCTCTCTGTTATGGCTGTGTGATTCTCCTCCTATAGAGTATAGAGTATAGACAACTCCTCTCTGTTATGGCTGTGTGATTCTCCTCCTATAGAGTATAGACAAATCCTCTCTGTTATGGCTGTGTGATTCTCCTCCTATAGAGTATAGAGTATAGACAACTCCTCTCTGTTATGGCTGTGTGATTCTCCTCCTATAGAGTATAGAGTATAGACAACTCCTCTCTGTTATGGCTGTGTGATTCTCCTCCTACAGAGTATAGACAACTCCTCTCTGTTATGGCTGTGTGATTCTCCTCCTATAGAGTATAGAGTATAGACAACTCCTCTCTGTTATGGCTGTGTGATTCTCCTCCTATAGAGTATAGAGTATAGACAACTCCTCTCTGTTATGGCTGTGTGATTCTCCTCCTATAGAGTATAGACAACTCCTCTCTGTTATGGCTGTGTGATTCTCCTCCTATAGAGTATAGACAACTCCTCTCTGTTATGGCTGTGTGATTCTCCTCCTATAGAGTATAGACAACTCCTCTCTGTTATGGCTGTGTGATTCTCCTCCTATAGAGTATAGACAACTCCTCTCTGTTATGGCTGTGTGATTCTCCTCCTATAGAGTATAGACAACTCCTCTCTGTTATGGCTGTGTGATTCTCCTCCTATAGAGTATAGAGTATAGACAACTCCTCTCTGTTATGGCTGTGTGATTCTCCTCCTATAGAGTATAGAGTATAGACAACTCCTCTCTGTTATGGCTGTGTGATTCTCCTCCTATAGAGTATAGACAACTCCTCTCTGTTATGGCTGTGTGATTCTCCTCCTATAGAGTATAGACAACTCCTCTCTGTTATGGCTGTGTGATTCTCCTCCTATAGAGTATAGACAACTCCTCTCTGTTATGGCTGTGTGATTCTCCTCCTATAGAGTATAGAGTATAGACAACTCCTCTCTGTTATGGCTGTGTGATTCTCCTCCTATAGAGTATAGAGTATAGACAACTCCTCTCTGTTATGACTGTGTGATTCTCCTCCTATAGAGTATAGAGTATAGACAACTCCTCTCTGTTATGGCTGTGTGATTCTCCTCCTATAGAGTATAGAGTATAGACAACTCCTCTCTGTTATGGCTGTGTGATTCTCCTCCTATAGAGTATAGACAACTCCTCTCTGTTATGGCTGTGTGATTCTCCTCCTATAGAGTATAGAGTATAGACAACTCCTCTCTGTTATGGCTGTGTGATTCTCCTCCTATAGAGTATAGAGTATAGACAACTCCTCTCTGTTATGACTGTGTGATTCTCCTCCTATAGAGTATAGACAACTCCTCTCTGTTATGGCTGTGTGATTCTCCTCCTATAGAGTATAGAGTATAGACAACTCCTCTCTGTTATGGCTGTGTGATTCTCCTCCTATAGAGTATAGACAACTCCTCTCTGTTATGGCTGTGTGATTCTCCTCCTATAGAGTATAGAGTATAGACAACTCCTCTCTGTTATGGCTGTGTGATTCTCCTCCTATAGAATATAGACAACTCCTCTCTGTTATGGCTGTGTGATTCTCCTCCTATAGAGTATAGACAACTCCTCTCTGTTATGGCTGTGTGATTCTCCTCCTATAGAGTATAGACAACTCCTCTCTGTTATGGCTGTGTGATTCTCCTCCTATAGAGTATAGACAACTCCTCTCTGTTATGGCTGTGTGATTCTCCTCCTATAGAGTATAGACAACTCCTCTCTGTTATGGCTGTGTGATTCTCCTCCTATAGAGTATAGAGTATAGACAACTCCTCTCTGTTATGGCTGTGTGATTCTCCTCCTATAGAGTATAGACAACTCCTCTCTGTTATGGCTGTGTGATTCTCCTCCTATAGAGTATAGACAACTCCTCTCTGTTATGGCTGTGTGATTCTCCTCCTATAGAGTATAGACAACTCCTCTCTGTTATGGCTGTGTGATTCTCCTCCTATAGAGTATAGAGTATAGACAACTCCTCTCTGTTATGGCTGTGTGATTCTCCTCCTATAGAGTATAGAGTATAGACAACTCCTCTCTGTTATGACTGTGTGATTCTCCTCCTATAGAGTATAGAGTATAGACAACTCCTCTCTGTTATGGCTGTGTGATTCTCCTCCTATAGAGTATAGAGTATAGACAACTCCTCTCTGTTATGGCTGTGTGATTCTCCTCCTATAGAGTATAGACAACTCCTCTCTGTTATGGCTGTGTGATTCTCCTCCTATGAGTATAGACAACTCCTCTCTGTTATGGCTGTGTGATTCTCCTCCTATAGAGTATAGACAACTCCTCTCTGTTATGGCTGTGTGATTCTCCTCCTATAGAGAATAGACAACTCCTCTCTGTTATGGCTGTGTGATTCTCCTCCTATAGAGTATAGACAACTCCTCTCTGTTATGGCTGTGTGATTCTCCTCCTATAGAGAACTGACAACGCCCCTCTGCTTGACTTATTCAAGCCCCCCCCCCCTCTATCAAACAGAGGCCTGCTGACATGTCAATAGCTCAGGGCTAAGAAGTATTCAAATGACCCTACCTGAGCATACAATGCTTTGCAGATGGGGCTGCCTTGACAATGGCAGCACTAACCTGTCCAATCGCGCCCATGCAAATGACCCCACCCTATTGGCCATTAGACAGACAGGATCGGAGCAGCCCAGGGATAAATGCCGTTGAGCGTTCAGCTATAATGAATCCCTCCTAACACCCTATTCCCTATATAGTGCAGTACATGGCCCCCTATTCCCTATATAGTGCACTACATGGCCCCCTATTCCCTATATAGTGCAGTACATGGCCCCCTATTCCCTATATAGTGCACTACATGGCCCCCTATTCCCTATATAGTGCACTACATGGCCCCCTATTCCCTATATAGTGCAGTACATGGCCCCCTATTCCCTATATAGTGCAGTACATGGCCCCCTATTCCCTATATAGTGCACTACATGGCCCCCTATTCCCTATATAGTGCACTACATGGCCCCCTATTCCCTATATAGTGCAGTACATGGCCCCCTATTCCCTATATAGTGCAGTACATGGCCCCCTATTCCCTATATAGTGCAGTACATGGCCCCCTATTCCCTATATAGTGCAGTACATGGCCCCCTATTCCCTATATAGTGCACTACATGGCCCCCTATTCCCTATATAGTGCACTACATGGCCCCCTATTCCCTATATAGTGCAGTACATGGCCCCTATTCCCTATATAGTGCAGTACATGGCCCCCTATTCCCTATATAGTGCACTACATGGCCCCCTATTCCCTATATAGTGCAGTACATGGCCCCCTATTCCCTATATAGTGCAGTACATGGCCCCCTATTCCCTATATAGTGCACTACATGGCCCCCTATTCCCTATATAGTGCACTACATGGCCCCCTATTCCCTATATAGTACACTACATGGCCCCCTATTCCCTATATAGTGCACTACATGGCCCCCTATTCCCTATATAGTGCACTACATGGCCCCCTATTCCCTATATAGTGCAGTACATGGCCCCCTATTCCCTATATAGTGCAGTACATGGCCCCCTATTCCCTATATAGTGCAGTACATGGCCCCCTATTCCCTATATAGTGCAGTACATGGCCCCCTATTCCCTATATAGTGCACTACATGGCCCCCTATTCCCTATATAGTGCAGTACATGGCCCCCTATTCCCTATATAGTGCAGTACATGGCCCCCTATTCCCTATATAGTGCACTACATGGCCCCCTATTCCCTATATAGTGCAGTACATGGCCCCCTATTCCCTATATAGTGCAGTACATGGCCCCCTATTCCCTATATAGTGCACTACATGGCCCCCTATTCCCTATATAGTGCACTACATGGCCCCCTATTCCCTATATACACACTACATGGCCCCCTATTCCCTATATAGTGCACTACATGGCCCCCTATTCCCTATATAGTGCACTACATGGCCCCCTATTCCCTATATAGTGCACTACATGGCCCCCTATTCCCTATATAGTGCAGTACATGGCCCCCTATTCCCTATATAGTGCAGTACATGGCCCCTATTCCCTATATAGTGCAGTACATGGCCCCCTATTCCCTATATAGTGCAGTACATGGCCCCCTATTCCCTATATAGTGCACTACATGGCCCCCCTATTCCCTATATAGTGCAGTACATGGCCCCCTATTCCCTATATAGTGCACTACATGGCCCCCTATTCCCTATATAGTGCACTACATGGCCCC
>NC_056446.1:42906085-42913585 GCF_018296145.1 Oncorhynchus tshawytscha | reverse complement strand
AATGGAGCGCCGTGCGGCCGCATTCTGTTCTGTCCTGTTCGGTGTGCTGCCCCCATCACGTGAGGATGAGTGACCAGGGACAATAGAATGTTTTTGGGGTGACGGTAATTGTAAGTGATGGAGACAATACGATAGCGTATGGGAAGAACAATCACTTTGAAAAGACACACATTAATAGTCTTCCAATAAACCTCCACCCAAAGTACTATAACCCCCCTCTCTCTCTTTCTGGCTGTACTGAAGGGACGGGGCATGAGATCATGGTTATGTGGACTTAGAAAAACAAACTTTGAATTCAGAGTTGATCTATTGATAATTAAGTACACTTGGCCGTAATTTTGTGAGAAGGTTATGTGAGAACAAATAGCCTTGTTTTAAAATTGGCCTGTAAATATAACGCTAATTTTGACAATTAAAAAAATATATATATATATATATATATATAATTACATGATATTATATCGACAACATGACATGAAGTTAACCCAAACATGTTGCCCGGGGTGATTATGAGAAGATAGGCCTATCTAAAGTGAATTAAAAGAGCATGTAGTCATCCCACCAAGCGAAAATGGCATATTCATAACTGAAATGTCTCTCCATACAAGAGCACGTCTCCTCTTCCATTAGGACACATTAAAAAAACAGATCGCATTGCTGTTCAAAAACGCACTAATTACTTTAAGGCCTTATTAATACTTGAAATCGATATGAAGTCAGTAGACTATCGGAATCCGATCAGAAAAGATTTTCTGTAGCAATAGTATCTACAACAGCAGAGCAGCAGCTTAGCAACAGGTAGCGGGGCGGGGGAAACAACACGTCGTTTCCGCGGTCCACTACATACCAAAAACACATTCCACAATTGTGTACATTGTATTCAGATACAATAACCCCCCTCCCTTCCTTCTCCTTTAAAAAAAAATGTTCTTCTAGAAAAACGAGAAGTCGCTGTAAGCTCTTGTAAAATGAGTGTAAATGTTTAGCGCGGAGCAGACTTGAAAAGGCGCCTTGGCCAATGTGTCAACCCTGCCTGTGAGGCGCGGCTGCGCAGTGACGCGCGGCGCCAAACGGAGCGGGCTGCGGGGGGAGGAGGGGCCCTGGCGGAGACTCGTGGCTCCTGCCTCTGTTTACAAGCCTTGTACTCTTTTAATGTCAGCCTGCTCCTTTTCCCCGTCAAACTGGAGAGAGAGAGAGAGAGAGATAGTCAGAACGGAACGGCAGAGCTCAGAGGACACACGGAGCCGCTCTCGATACAAACTACAGCATGGCTAGGCGACCGAGACACAGGTAGGATAACTACATAAATTAGAAAATATTTATAAAGTAAATCCGGTCTCTGTGCTTTTAGATGGACTATCTTTTCATTTCAACCGTCTCTTATTCTGATTTTGAATTTTCGTCTCATTCTGAACAAGCTGCTATAAAATGATTGTTTCTATTTGATGCATATCTGTGGGTTGCTGCGGTTGGAGTTTGAGGTTGTTTAAAAACTTTATTTTGCCTAGACTAGTCTATTTCTTTCCACAAAACTATTATCAACGGGCTTCTTTGATGCTGAGAGAGAGACATTTTTTATTTTGTCAGAACAGATCATTATTTTTGTGCTGGCGCGCGTAGATGACAGGTGGTCCTGGTCTTCTGGCATGCGCTCCTTCCCTTCTGTCACTGTGGAGAGAGAGCAGTCGTGTGATGGTGGCGCTTCCCCGCACACACACACACACACACACACACTCTCTCTCGTCTCACTCAATCTCATTCATTCAGGGAGGCAGGTGTCTGCTTCCGTGCCGAACCCGGTGCGAAAAGTTGTTGGATTGTCATGAAATGGACTTTTGGGGTGTCCACTGTAGTGACACAATGTAGCCAAGTTGGTTGTATAGTGCAGGGAGTAGAGTACAGTTCAAATAGGTCGGGTTGGCTCTGTGTGTGACCCTCCGCCTGTTCTGGCCTATTATTAGGAAAGCGCGCAAGGTGCATGTCCTGTAATATAGATGAATGCGCTTTGAGACAGGTGGAATAGTTCACTATGTCTGTGAATATTGTGATTTGTAGCCTACTCGTGCTTTTACCTATATGACGCAACAGAAAAAAGTTATGAAACTGGAAAAAAAAAAATCATGAACACAAAAAAAGTTACAAAAAATAAATAATTTGGAAACATTTATACAGTTTGACACAAATCTAGGCTTGTATTTCTTATTTAATTGTTTTTTTTTTTTTTGGTGTTGTGACATCAGTTGTTAATCAGTCTAAAGTCGTGAGCTCAGAGCCGAGGGTCTGTGTCTGTGTCGTGCGACGTTTCACTGTGGCGCGGTGACATTGTGACGTTATAATAACATCACATAGAGCTTCATTTAAACATACCCGTATGTGTTTTAAATACGTGTGTGTTGTTGTTCGCTTTTGAGATTGCGATATGTATTCAGACTTCTTTTTCTCTTGCAGTATGACAATATTTCGTTTTCATGCCAATGGTTAGGCTTAACGTTTCCAATGGTTAGGCTTAACGTTTCCAATGGTTAGGCTTAACGTTTCCAATGGTTAGGCTTAACGTTTCCAATGGTTAGGCTTAACGTTTCCAATGGTTAGGCTTAACGTTTCCAATGGTTAGGCTTAACGTTTCCAATGGTTAGGCTTAACGTTTCCAATGGTTAGGCTTAACGTTTCCAATGGTTAGGCTTAACGTTTCCAATGGTTAGGCTTAACGTTTCCAATGGTTAGGCTTAACGTTTCCAATGGTTAGGCTTAACGTTTCCAATGGTTAGGCTTAACGTTTCCAATGGTTAGGCTTAACGTTTCCAATGGTTAGGCTCCTTTATAATACTGTAGTAAAGACACACACACACACACACACACACACACACACACACACACACACACACACACACACACACACACACACACACACACACACACACACACACACACACACACACACACACACACACACACACACACACACACACACACACACACACACACACACACACACACACACACACACACACACACACACACACACTACACACACACACACACACACACACACACACACACACACTACACACACACACACACACACACACACACACACACACACACACACACACACACACACACACACACACACACACACACACACACACACACACTACACACACACACTACACACTACACACA
Organism: Oncorhynchus tshawytscha; assembly: GCF_018296145.1. Classification (NCBI taxonomy): domain Eukaryota; kingdom Metazoa; phylum Chordata; class Actinopteri; order Salmoniformes; family Salmonidae; genus Oncorhynchus; species Oncorhynchus tshawytscha. The sequence continues at coordinate 42,910,402 of NC_056446.1, read as the reverse complement.
CACACTACACACACACACACACACACACACACACACACACACACACACACACTACACACACACACACACACTACACACACACACTACACACACACACACTACACACGAGTTCCTGTTCACCTGTAGTACTGTAACAAAAAAAGAATCCTCTCTGCCTCATACGTTGTCCTGGCCTCTGATTGGCTCTGGAGTGGAGGTGACTGTGTGTGTGTGTGATTGGCTAGGAGTGTTGACTGTGTGTGTGTGTGCTGCTCTGATGATACCTGGAGCAGGTCTGAACATGCCAGGACCAAGGCAGGGTCATGTTAATATGATCAGGTGTACCTGTACCTGTCGTGCCAGATCACCTGGGGTTTCTGTGGAAACCAAAAACACCACAACCAGTTTGTCAGAGTGTGTGTACGTGTGCGGGGAGTGTATGTGTGTGTGTGGAGTGTGTGTGTGGAGTGTGTATGTGTTCTCCCTGTATGGCCTTGTGGGTGACTGACTGACTGACTGCATCCTACCCTGCTATAATGACTGGTTCTGTTACCCTGTTACCACCCTACCCTGCTATAATGACTGGTTCTGTTACCCAGTTACCACCCTACCCTGCTATAATGACTGGTTCTGTTACCCTGCTATAATGACTGGTTCTGTTACCCTGTTACCACCCTACCCTGCTATAATAACTGGTTCTGTTACCCTGCTATAATGACTGGTTCTGTTACCCTGTTACCACCCTACCCTGCTATAATGACTGGTTCTGTTACCCTGTTGCCACCCTACCCTGCTATAATGACTGGTTCTGTTACCCAGTTACCACCCTACCCTGCTATAATGACTGGTTCTGTTACCCTGCTATAATGACTGGTTCTGTTACCCTGTTACCACCCTACCCTGCTATAATGACTGGTTCTGTTATCCTGTTGCCACCTTACCCTGCTATAATGACTGGTTCTGTTACCCTGTTACCACCCTACCCTGCTATAATTACTGGTCCTGTTACCCTGCTATAATGACTGGTTCTGTTACCCTGTTACCACCCTACCCTGCTATAATGACTGGTTCTGATACCCTGTTACCACCCTACCCTGCTATAATGACTGGTTCTGTTACCCTGCTATAATGACTGGTTCTGTTACGCAGTTACCACCCTACCCTGCTATAATGACTGGTTCTGTTACCCTGTTACTACCCTACCCTGCTATAATGACTGGTTCTGTTACCCTGTTACCCTCCTACCCTGCTATAATGACTGGTTCTGTTACCCTGTTACAACCCTACCCTGCTATAATGACTGGTTCTGTTACCCTGTTACCACCCTACCCTGCTATAATGACTGGTTCTGTTACCCTGTTACCACCCTACCCTGCTATAATGACTGGTTATGTTACCCAGTTACCATCCTACCCTGCTATAATGACTGTACTCGATATCATCTACTGTATCTTGCCTATGCTGCTCTGTACCATCACTCATTCATATATCCTTATGTACATATTCTTTATCCCCTTACACTGTGTATGACAGTAGTTTTTTTGGAATTGTTAGTTAGATTACTTGCTCGTTATTACTGCATTGTCGGAACTAGAAGCACAAGCATTTCGCTACACTCGCATTAACATCTGCTAACCATGTGTATGTGACAAATAAAATTTGATTTGATTTGATTTGATTTGGTTCTGTTACCCTGCTATAATGACTGGTTCTGTTACCCTGCTATAATGACTGGTTCTGTTACCCTGTTACCACCCTACCCTGCTATAATGACTGGTTTGTTACCCTGCTATAATGACTGGTTCTGTTAACCTGTTGCCACCCTACCCTGCTATAATGACTGGTTCTGTTACCCTGTTACAACCCTACCGTGCTATAATGACTGGTTCTGTTACCCTGTTACCACCCTACCCTGCTATAATGACTGGTTCTGTTACCCTGTTACAACCCTACCCTGCTATAATGACTGGTTATGTTACCCTGTTACCACCCTACCCTGCTATAATGACTGGTTCTGTTACCCTGTTACCACCCTACCCTGCTATAATGACTGGTTCTGTTACCCTGTTACCACCCTACCCTGCTATAATGACTGGTTCTGTTACCCTGTTACCACCCTACCCTGCTATAATGACTGGTTCTGTTACCCTGCTATAATGACTGGTTCTGTTACCCTGTTACCACCCTACCCTGCTATAATGACTGGTTCTGTTACCCTGTTACCACCCTACCCTGCTATAATGACTGGTTCTGTTACCCTGTTACCACCCTACCCTGCTATAATGACCGGTTCTGTTACCCTGTTACCACCCTACCCTGCTATAATGACTGGTTCTGTTACCCTGTTGCCAAACTACCCTGCTATAATGACTGGTTCTGTTACCCTGTTGCCAAACTACCCTGCTATAATGACTGGTTCTGTTACCCTGCTATAATGACTGGTTCTGTTATCCTGTTACCACCCTACCCTGCTATAATGACTGGTTCTGTTACCCTGCTATAATGACTGGTTCTTTTACCCTGTTACCACCCTACCCTGCTGTAATGACTGGTTCTGTTACCCAGTTACCACCCTACCCTGCTATAATGACTGGTTCTGTTACCCTGTTACCACCCTACCCTGCTATAATGACTGGTTCTGTTACCCTGTTGCCACCCTACCCTGCTATAATGACTGGTTCTGTTACCCTGTTACCACCCTACCCTGCTATAATGACTGGTTCTGTTACCCTGTTGCCACCCTACCCTGCTATAATGACTGGTTCTGTTACCCAGTTACCACCCTACCCTGCTATAATGACTGGTTCTGTTACCCTGCTATAATGACTGGTTCTGTTACCCTGTTACCACCCTACCCTGCTATAATGACTGGTTCTGTTATCCTGTTGCCACCTTACCCTGCTATAATGACTGGTTCTGTTACCCTGTTACCACCCTACCCTGCTATAATGACTGGTTCTGTTACCCTGTTACAACCCTACCCTGCTATAATGACTGGTTCTGTTACCCTGCTATAATGACTGGTTCTGTTACCCTGTTACCACCCTACCCTGCTATAATGACTGGTCCTGTTACCCTGCTATAATGACTGGTTCTGTTACCCAGTTACCACCCTACCCTGCTATAATGACTGGTTCTGTTACCCTGTTACCACCCTACCCTGCTATAATGACTGGTTCTGTTACCCTGTTACAACCCTACCCTGCTATAATGACTGGTTCTGTTACCCTGTTACCACCCTACCCTGCTATAATGACTGGTTCTGTTACCCTGCTATAATGACTGGTTCTGTTACCCTGCTATAATGACTGGTTCTGTTACCCTGTTACCACCCTACCCTGCTATAATGACTGGTTTGTTACCCTGCTATAATGACTGGTTCTGTTACCCTGTTACCACCCTACCCTGCTATAATGACTGGTTCTGTTACCCTGTTACCACCCTACCCTGCTATAATGACTGGTTCTGTTACCCTGTTACAACCCTACCCTGCTATAATGACTGGTTCTGTTACCCTGTTACCACCCTACCCTGCTATAATGACTGGTTCTGTTACCCTGTTACAACCCTACCCTGCTATAATGACTGGTTCTGTTACCCTGCTATAATGACTGGTTCTGTTACCCTGTGACTGGTTATGTTACCCAGTTACCATCCTACCCTGCTATAATGACTGGTTCTGTGCCCTGCTTTAATGACTGGTTCTGTTACCCTGTTACCACCCTACCCTGCTATAATGACTGGTTCTGTTACCCTGCTATAATGACTTGTTCTGCTACCCAGTTACCACTGTCTCCCCACATTCTGTCTCTCATTCTGTCTCCCCACATTCTGTCTCTCCACATTCTGTCTCCCCACATTCTTTCTCCCCACATTCTGTCTCCCCACATTCTGTCTCTCATTCTGTCTCTCATTCTGTCTCCCCACATTCTGTCTCTCATTCTGTCTCCCCACATTCTGTCTCCCCACATTCTGTCTCTCATTCTGTCTCCCCACATTCTGTCTCTCATTCTGTCTCCCCACATTCTGTCTCCCCACATTCTTTCTCCCCACATTCTTTCTCCCCACATTCTGTCTCCCCACACTCTGTCTCCCCACATTCTGTCTCTCATTCTGTCTCTCATTCTGTCTCCCCACATTCTGTCTCCCCACATACTGTCTCCCCACATTCTGTCTGTCATTCTGTCTCTCATTCTGTCTCCCCACATTCTGTCTCTCATTCTGTCTCCCCACATACTGTCTCCCCACATTCTGTCTCCCCACATTCTGTCTCCCCACATACTGTCTCCCCACATTCTGTCTCCACATGACTATTATGCTTTAGACTTTGGTTGTACC
>NC_056446.1:42898585-42901085 GCF_018296145.1 Oncorhynchus tshawytscha | reverse complement strand
GATGAATAAGAAGGAATAAGAATGAATAAGGATGAATAAGGATGAATAAGAATGAATAAGAATGAATAAGGATGAATAAGAATGAATAAGAATGAATAAGAATGAATAAGGATGAATAAGAATGAATAAGAATGAATAAGGATGAATAAGGATGAATAAGAATGAATAAGAATGAATAAGGATGAATAAGGATGAATAAGGCGCCATGTCCTGTAGTGTACTCAATAGCTTTCTAAATACATGTTATTATCTGAAGACAAACACACACAGAAAGATGAGTTTTAAGGTGTGTATTCCTGAGTATTTGCACACACACAGAAAGATTAGTTTTAAGGTGTGTATTTCTGAGTATTTGCACACACACAGAAGCCACGATGAGGTAATGATTAGCAAAGAAGTTGACTATGGAAACTCCCTCCCAACCACAAGCAGGTGGATCCAACATTTAGAGAGAATGATACAGAGATGAAGAAAGGAGAAGGAGAGGGAGGGAGGGGGAGGGAGGGAGGGAGGGAGGGAGGGAGGGAGGGAGGGAGGGAGGGAGGGAGGGAGGGAGGGAGGGAGGGAGGGAGGGAGGGAGGGAGGGAGGGAGGGAGGGAGGGAGGGAGGGAGGGAGAAGGAGAGGGAGAGGAGAGAAGGAGAGGGAAGGAGGGAGAGGGAGAGAAGGAGAGGGGGAGGGAGAAGGAGAGGGAAGGAGGGAGGGAGGGAAGGAAAGGGTTGACTGAGGGAATGAGATGTATTGTTGACTTTTGGTCTGTTTCTGAAAATGGACAAAGACTAATAAACTGTTATATTTCCTCTCTGTCCCCTTTCCATCCTCCACCTCTCCTCACCCCCTCCATCTCTCCTCACCCCCTCCACCTCCCCTCACCCCCTCCATCCTCCACCTCCCCTCACCCCCTCCACCTCCCCTCCCCCTCCACCTCCCCTCTCCCCCTCCACCTCCCCTCACCCCCTCCACCTCCCCTCCCCTCACCCCCTCCATCCTCCACCTCTCCTCTCCACCTCCCCTCTCCCCCTCCATCCTCCACCTCCCCTCTCCCCCTCCATCCTCCACCTCCCCTCACCCCCTCCATCTCCCCTCTCCCCTCCACCTCCCTTCTCCCTCCTCCATCTCCCCTCTCCCCTCCATCTCCCTTCTCCCTCCTCCACCTTCCCTCTCCCCTCCACCTCCCCTCTCCCCTCCACCTCCCTTCTCCCTCCTCCATCTCCCCTCTCCCCTCCATCTCCCCTCTCCCTCCATCTCCCTTCTCCCTCCTCCACCTTCCCTCTCCCCTCCACCTCCCCTCTCCCCTCCACCTCCCCTCCCCTCTCCCCTCCACCTCCCTTCTCCCTCCTCCATCTCCCCTCTCCCCTCCATCTCCCCTGTCCCTCCACCTTCAATCTCCCCTCCATCTCCCCTCCATCTCCCCTCTCCCCTCCATCTCCCCTGTCCCTCCACCTTCAATCTCCCCTCTATCTCCCCTCTCCCCTCCACCTTCCCTCTCCCCTCCACCTCCCCTCTCCCCTCCATCTCCCCTGTCCCTCCCTCAGGTGATTGAACTAGTCCAGAAGTATGGAGCCAAGCGTTGGTCCGTAATCGCCAAGCACCTGAAGGGTCGGATAGGGAAGCAGTGCAGAGAGCGCTGGCACAACCACCTGAACCCCGAGGTGAAGAAGACTTCCTGGACCGAGGAAGAGGATCAGATCATCTACCAGGCCCACGAGAAACTGGGCAACCGCTGGGCTGAGATCGCCAAACTGCTGCCTGGCAGGTACGGAGAGTGGGGGAGAGAGGAGGGAGGGAGGGAGAGAGGGAGAGAGGAGGGAGAGAGGGAGAGGGAGGGAGACAGCAAGGGAGGGAGACAGGAAGGGAGGGAGACAGGGATGGGGTGGTGAGGGATGGAGAAAGGAAGCAAGGAAGGAGAGAGAGGTGAGAATGATGAGGAGGGAGGGAGGGAGATGGTGAGGGAGAGAGAGAGAGAGGCAAGGAAGGAGAGAGAGGTGGGAATGGTGAGGAGGGAGGGAGGGAGATGGTGAAGGAGGGAGAGAGAGAGATGGTGAAGGAGAGAAACAGAGAAAGAAGCAGAGGGATTGTTGTTATCAGAACTGATAATGCTAACTTAACAGTGGCTATACTGTACAGTGCCTTGCGAAAGTATTCGGCCCCCTTGAACTTTGCGACCTTTTGCCACATTTCAGGCTTCTCTTTCTCGCTCTCTCTCTCACAATTCAATTTCAATTTAAGAGTCTTTATTGGCATGGGAAACATATGTTAACATTGCCAAAGCAAGTGAAATAGAGAATAAACTAAAGTGAAATAAACAATATAAAATGAACAGCAAACATTACACTGACAGAAGTTCCTATGGAATAAAGACATTACAAATGTATATGTACAGTGTAGTAATGATGTGCAAATAGTTAAAGTACAATATTTACATTGCCAAAGCAAGTGAAGTAGATTTTAAACAAAAGTCAAATTAACAGTAAATATTACACTCACAACTTCCAAAAGAAT
>NC_056446.1:42876085-42883585 GCF_018296145.1 Oncorhynchus tshawytscha | reverse complement strand
ATAATGCCTTATAATGCCTATATGAGTGTTAACATTTCACTGCTAGACATTACATCTTACGTCAGCTCCTATGTCAACCTTATGAATGGTTATGAATGATCATATGATGCTGTTATGTGACAATTGGGCCATCACCCGTATTCTGATTCGTTTCCTATCTTGTCTATATACTGTATCATAGGGGAAACATTTCCATTCAACAAAATGTATTATTAATATTATTATAATGTTATTACTTTTGTCCTAAAGTCTTACACTGAGTTTACTACAGATGCATCAAACTATGACCCAATCCCAAACCGACCCCTAGACCCTACGGCCTATGATCGACCCCTAGACCCTACGGCCTATGATCGACCCCTAGACCCTACGACCTATGATCGACCCCTAGATCCTACGACCTATGATCGACCCCTAGATCCTACTTCCTTGTGGAGATCTGAGATGATTTGACAGATGTAAGCAATATGGTAATAGTTAGTTGATTAGATCCGTCCAATCTTCTCAGATCTCCACAAGGGCAAAGGGCAAAGGGCAAAGGGTTCTATGGGTCAATTGAAGAGTGGGCCGACGAGCTGAACCCAGTAACATGTGTTAAAGCTGCACTTGATTGAGAACGCTGTTATTTTTCTAGATATTGATAAGATTACTACAAACGTGGGCCCACAGGATACCAAGGTTCTGGTAAAAGACCCCGCTGTGTTTCAGAAAAATATTACTTTTGATACTTTGTCTGTGTTGTTGTTGTTGTTGTTGTTGTTTTCTACCGTCTTTGTAATCTAACGCCACGATACTAAACCATGTCGTGTGTATCAGATCGAAAAACACTCAGCAGTGTTCTCTCTCATCTTGTTTGATACCCTTTCTACATTTTTATAAAAGCATTTCCACAGGACAGGTTTTTATGTGTTTTTTCAATACTTTTTCAATAAAGTCTTTTTTTAAATCAGATCTTTGTATCTTTCTATCTTTGTTCTTGAGGTTTGTGTTGTATGATATTTTAAAGATGGACTCCTCATTAGGTGAAACAGCACAGAGGTGAGCAGGGTGAAGGTGAGCAGGGTGGAGGTGAGCAGGGTGGAGGTGAGCAGGGTGGAGGTGAGCAGGGTGGAGGTGAGCAGGGTGGAGGTGAGCAGGGTGAAGGTGAGCAGGGTGGAGGTGAGCAGGGTGGAGGTGAGCAGGGTGGAGGTGAGCAGGGTGGAGGTGAGCAGGGTGGAGGTGAGCAGTGTGGAGGCGAGCAGTGTGGAGGCGAGCAGAGTGAAGGTGAGCAGGGTGAAGGTGAGCAGGGTGAAGGTGAGCAGGGTGAAGGTGAGCAGTGTGGAGGTGAGCAGCAGTATATTCAGTATTATGTTGTTCTATCAGTGGTTCCACTGCAGCCTGATCACTAGAAATGGACATTGATTTCAGACATGTGGGAAGAGAACAATGTTGATATACAATATACCTTCCTCTGAGCTCGTCCAATATATTAAACAACACTGGGTGTCAACTAATCTCTCCACCAGTACAGTCAGTAGAGGACTGGTCACCCCTCAGAGCCTGGTTCCTCTCTACCCAGTACAGCCAGTAGAGGACTGGTCACCCCTCAGAGCCTGGTTCCTCTCTCCACCAGTACAGTCAGTAGAGGACTGGTCACCCCTCAGAGCCTGGTTCCTCTGGTCTACCCAGTACAGCCAGTAGAGGACTGGTCACCCCTCAGAGCCTGGTTCCTCTCTCCACCAGTACAGTCAGTAGAGGACTGGTCACCCCTCAGAGCCTGGTTCCTCTGGTCTACCCAGTACAGCCAGTAGAGGACTGGTCACCCCTCAGAGCCTGGTTCCTCTCTCCACCAGTACAGCCAGTAGAGGACTGGTCACCCCTCAGAGCCTGGTTCCTCTCTCCACCAGTACAGTCAGTAGAGGACTGGTCACCCCTCAGAGCCTGGTTCCTCTCTACCCAGTACAGCCAGTAGAGGACTGGTCACCCCTCAGAGCCTGGTTCCTCTCTACCCAGTACAGCCAGAAGAGGACTGGTCACCCCTCAGAGCCTGGTTCCTCTCTACCCAGTACAGTCAGTAGAGGACTGGTCACCCCTCAGAGCCTGGTTCCTCTCTACCCAGTACAGTCAGTAGAGGACTGGTCACCCCTCAGAGCCTGGTTCCTCTCTCCACCAGTACAGTCAGTAGAGGACTGGTCACCCCTCAGAGCCTGGTTCCTCTCTACCCAGTACAGTCAGTAGAGGACTGGTCACCCCTCAGAGCCTGGTTCCTCTCTACCCAGTACAGCCAGTAGAGGACTGGTCACCCCTCAGAGCCTGGTTCCTCTCTACCCAGTACAGTCAGTAGAGGACTGGTCACCCCTCAGAGCCTGGTTCCTCTCTACCCAGTACAGCCAATAGAGGACTGGTCACCCCTCAGAGCCTGGTTCCTCTCTACCCAGTACAGCCAGTAGAGGACTGGTCACCCTCAGAGCCTGGTTCCTCTCTACCCAGTACAGCCAATAGAGGACTGGTCACCCCTCAGAGCCTGGTTCCTCTCTACCCAGTACAGTCAGTAGAGGACTGGTCACCCCTCAGAGCCTGGTTCCTCTCTACCCAGTACAGCCAATAGAGGACTGGTCACCCCTCAGAGCCTGGTTCCTCTCTCCACCAGTACAGCCAGTAGAGGACTGGCCACCCCTCAGAGCCTGGTTCCTCTGGTCTACCCAGTACAGCCAGTAGAGGACTGGTCACCCCTCAGAGCCTGGTTCCTCTCTACCCAGTACAGTCAGTAGAGGACTGGTCACCCCTCAGAGCCTGGTTCCTCTCTACCCAGTACAGCCAATAGAGGACTGGTCACCCCTCAGAGCCTGGTTCCTCTCTCCACCAGTACAGCCAGTAGAGGACTGGTCACCCCTCAGAGCCTGGTTCCTCTCTCCACCAGTACAGCCAGTAGAGGACTGGTCACCCCTCAGAGCCTGGTTCCTCTCTCCACCAGTACAGCCAGTAGAGGACTGGTCACCCCTCAGAGCCTGGTTCCTCTCCACCAGTACAGCCAGTAGAGGACTGGTCACCCCTCAGAGCCTGGTTCCTCTCTACCCAGTACAGTCAGTAGAGGACTGGTCACCCCTCAGAGCCTGGTTCCTCTCTACCCAGTACAGTCAGTAGAGGACTGGTCACCCCTCAGAGCCTGGTTCCTCTCCACCAGTACAGCCAGTAGAGGACTGGTCACCCCTCAGAGCCTGGTTCCTCTCTACCCAGTACAGCCAGTAGAGGACTGGTCACCCCTCAGAGCCTGGTTCCTCTCTCCCAGTACAGCCAATAGAGGACTGGTCACCCTCAGAGCCTGGTTCCTCTCTCTCCACCCAGTACAGCCAATAGAGGACTGGTCACCCCTCAGAGCCTGGTTCCTCTCTACCCAGTACAGCCAGTAGAGGACTGGTCACCCCTCAGAGCCTGGTTCCTCTCTCCACCAGTACAGCCAGTAGAGGACTGGTCACCCCTCAGAGCCTGGTTCCTCTCTCCACCAGTACAGCCAGTAGAGGACTGGTCACCCCTCAGAGCCTGGTTCCTCTCTCCACCAGTACAGCCAGTAGAGGACTGGTCACCCCTCAGAGCCTGGTTGCTCTCTCCACCAGTACAGCCAGTAGAGGACTGGTCACCCCTCAGAGCCTGGTTCCTCTCTCCACCAGTACAGCCAGTAGAGGACTGGTCACCCCCTCAGAGCCTGGTTCCTCTCTCCACCAGTACAGTCAGTAGAGGACTGGTCACCCCTCAGAGCCTGGTTCCTCTCTCCACCAGTACAGCCAGTAGAGGACTGGTCACCCCTCAGAGCCTGGTTCCTCTCTCCACCAGTACAGTCAGTAGAGGACTGGTCACCCCTCAGAGCCTGGTTCCTCTCTACCCAGTACAGTCAGTAGAGGACTGGTCACCCCTCAGAGCCTGGTTCATCTCTCCACCAGTACAGCCAGTAGAGGACTGATCACCCTCAGAGCCTGGTTCCTCTCTACCCAGTACAGCCAATAGAGGACTGGTCACCCCTCAGAGCCTGGTTCCTCTCTACCCAGTACAGCCAGTAGAGGACTGGTCACCCCTCAGAGCCTGGTTCCTCTCTCCACCAGTACAGCCAGTAGAGGACTGGCCACCCCTCAGAGCCTGGTTCCTCTGGTCTACCCAGTACAGCCAGTAGAGGACTGGTCACCCCTCAGAGCCTGGTTCCTCTCTACCCAGTACAGTCAGTAGAGGACTGGTCACCCCTCAGAGCCTGGTTCCTCTCTACCCAGTACAGCCAATAGAGGACTGGTCACCCCTCAGAGCCTGGTTCCTCTCTCCACCAGTACAGCCAGTAGAGGACTGGTCACCCCTCAGAGCCTAGTTCCTCTCTCCACCAGTTCCTCTCTCCACCAGTACAGCCAGTAGAGGACTGGTCACCCCTCAGAGCCTGGTTCCTCTCTCCACCAGTACAGCCAGTAGAGGACTGGTCACCCCTCAGAGCCTGGTTCCTCTCCACCAGTACAGCCAGTAGAGGACTGGTCACCCCTCAGAGCCTGGTTCCTCTCTACCCAGTACAGTCAGTAGAGGACTGGTCACCCCTCAGAGCCTGGTTCCTCTCTACCCAGTACAGTCAGTAGAGGACTGGTCACCCCTCAGAGCCTGGTTCCTCTCCACCAGTACAGCCAGTAGAGGACTGGTCACCCCTCAGAGCCTGGTTCCTCTCTACCCAGTACAGCCAGTAGAGGACTGGTCACCCCTCAGAGCCTGGTTCCTCTCTACCCAGTACAGCCAATAGAGGACTGGTCACCCCTCAGAGCCTGGTTCCTCTCTACCCAGTACAGCCAATAGAGGACTGGTCACCCCTCAGAGCCTGGTTCCTCTCTACCCAGTACAGCCAGTAGAGGACTGGTCACCCCTCAGAGCCTGGTTCCTCTCTCCACCAGTACAGCCAGTAGAGGACTGGTCACCCCTCAGAGCCTGGTTCCTCTCTCCACCAGTACAGCCAGTAGAGGACTGGTCACCCCTCAGAGCCTGGTTCCTCTCTCCACCAGTACAGCCAGTAGAGGACTGGTCACCCCTCAGAGCCTGGTTGCTCTCTCCACCAGTACAGCCAGTAGAGGACTGGTCACCCCTCAGAGCCTGGTTCCTCTCTCCACCAGTACAGCCAGTAGAGGACTGGTCACCCCTCAGAGCCTGGTTCCTCTCTCCACCAGTACAGTCAGTAGAGGACTGGTCACCCCTCAGAGCCTGGTTCCTCTCTCCACCAGTACAGCCAGTCGAGGACTGGTCACCCCTCAGAGCCTGGTTCCTCTCTCCACCAGTACAGTCAGTAGAGGACTGGTCACCCCTCAGAGCCTGGTTCCTCTCTACCCAGTACAGTCAGTAGAGGACTGGTCACCCCTCAGAGCCTGGTTCCTCTCTCCACCAGTACAGCCAGTAGAGGACTGGTCACCCCTCAGAGCCTGGTTCCTCTCTACCCAGTACAGCCAATAGAGGACTGGTCACCCCTCAGAGCCTGGTTCCTCTCTACCCAGTACAGCCAGTAGAGGACTGGTCACCCCTCAGAGCCTGGTTCCTCTCTAGGTTTCTACTGATTTAAAAAGGGCTTTATTAATATATTTTGTTGATTTATTAATTGATGGTGCGCGAAGCCTGAGCGTGCTGCTTAGACCACTGCACCAAGGCAGTTCACAATGCTCTAGCAGGCCCTGAGAATACTTGATGATACTTGATGGTATGAGAACGGTTGGTTTGCAGAGCCTTCCTCAAACCAGAGCCCTGACCTTAACCACTCAGAATGAATACCTGACCTTAACCACACAGGTATTAACCCTGTAACCATGCAGGTATTAACCCTGTAACCACGCAGGTATTAACCCTGTAACCATGCAGGTATTAACCCTGTAACCATGCAGGTATTAACCCTGTAACCACGCAGGAATTAACCCTGTAACCACGCAGGAATTAACCCTGTAACCACGCAGGAATTAACCCTGTAACCATGCAGGTATTAACCCTGTAACCACGCAGGAATTAACCCTGTAACCATGCAGGTATTAACCCTGTAACCATGCAGGTATTAACCCTGTAACCACGCAGGAATTAACCCTGTAACCATGCAGGTATTAACCCTGTAACCACGCAGGTATTAACCCTGTAACCACGCAGGTATTAACCCTGTAACCACGCAGGTATTAACCCTGTAACCACGCAGGTATTAACCCTGTAACCATGCAGGTATTAACCCTGTAACCACGCAGGTATTAACCCTGTAACCACGCATGAATTAACCCTGTAACCATGCAGGAATTAACCCTGTAACCATGCAGGAATTAACCCTGTAACCACGCATGAATTAACCCTGTAACCACGCAGGTATTAACCCTGTAACCACGCAGGTATTAACCCTGTAACCATGCAGGTATTAACCCTGTAACCACGCAGGTATTAACCCTGTAACCACGCAGGAATTAACCCTGTAACCACGCAGGAATTAACCCTGTAACCACGCAGGAATTAACCCTGTAACCATGCAGGAATTAACCCTGTAACCACGCAGGAATTAACCCTGTAACCACGCAGGAATTAACCCTGTAACCACGCAGGAATTAACCCTGTAACCATGCAGGAATTAACCCTGTAACCACGCATGAATTAACCCTGTAACCACGCAGGAATTAACCCTGTAACCACGCATGAATTAACCCTGTAACCATGCAGGAATTAATGAGTCAAAACTAGACGTTCATCCATAATACGTCAAATTTGAAAGGGAAACTATGAGACCCTGTTATCTTATGTGGATCATGTCCAAGGTATTTGTTGTCGGCAGTAATCTTGTTGTAATATCCCAAACGGACATGACAGGTTCAGCCAACTTCACAGTTTTACAGTCATTGGCTGACTTTCAAACTGACAAATCCACTTTGAGATTGACTCAGTATCAAACTTTCGTTAGCAAAGAACGTAAAAATTGATCTAGTGGGTCAAATGTTTGGTTTGAGATTTAGACTCACAGGGATGAAATTTAGAATTAAGGAAGTCATTGACTCACTGGGATGAAATTTAGAATTAAGGAAGTCATTGACTCACTGGGATGAAATTTAGAATTAAGGAAGTCATTGACTCACAGGGATGAAATTTAGAATTAAGGAAGTCATTGAATGAAAGTTAACTTCTCATCTACAATAATGTTTATGACTCTAGCCCTATCTCTGTAGTATTTAAATATACCTCACTCTGTAGTATTCAAATATACCTCTCTCTGTAGTATTCAGATATACCTCACTCTGTAGTATTCAGATATACCTCTCTCTGTAGTATTCAGATATACCTCACTCTGTAGTATTCAGATATACCTCACTCTGTAGTATTCAGATATACCTCTCTCTGTAGTATTTAAATATACCTCACTCTGTAGTATTCAAATATACCTCTCTCTGTAGTATTCAGATATACCTCTCTCTGTAGTATTCAGATATACCTCACTCTGTAGTATTCAGATATACCTCTCTCTGTAGTATTCAGATATACCTCACTCTGTAGTATTCA
>NC_056446.1:42861085-42868585 GCF_018296145.1 Oncorhynchus tshawytscha | reverse complement strand
ACACCTGCTCCATAAGGACTCATATAGAATAGACAACACCTGCTCTATAAGGACTCATATAGAATAGACACCTGCTCTATAAGGACTCATATAGAATAGACAACACCTGGTCCATAAGGACTCATATAGAATAGACAACACCTGCTCTATAAGGACTCATATAGAATAGACAACACCTGGTCCATAAGGACTCATATAGAATAGACAACACCTGGTCCATAAGGACTCATATAGAATAGACACCTGCTCTATAAGGACTCATATAGAATAGACAACACCTGGTCCATAAGGACTCCTATAGAATAGACACCTGCTCTATAAGGACTCATATAGAATAGACACCTGCTCTATAAGGACTCATATAGAATAGACAACACCTGCTCTATAAGGACTCATATAGAATAGACACCTGCTCCATAAGGACTCATATAGAATAGACAACACCTGCTCTATAAGGACTCATATAGAATAGACACCTCCTCTATAAGGACTCATATAGAATAGACAACACCTGCTCCATAAGGACTCATATAGAATAGACAACACCTGCTCCATAAGGACTCATATAGAATAGACAACACCTGCTCTATAAGGACTCATATAGAATAGACAACACCTGATCTATAAGGACTCATATAGAATAGGCAACACCTGCTCCATAAGGACTCATATAGAATAGACAACACCTGCTCTATAAGGACTCATATAGAATAGACAACACCTGCTCCATAAGGACTCATATAGAATAGACAACACCTGCTCTATAAGGACTCATATAGAATAGACACCTGCTCTATAAGGACTCATATAGAATAGACAACACCTGGTCCATAAGGACTCATATAGAATAGACAACACCTGCTCTATAAGGACTCATATAGAATAGACAACACCTGGTCCATAAGGACTCATATAGAATAGACAACACCTGGTCCATAAGGACTCATATAGAATAGACACCTGCTCTATAAGGACTCATATAGAATAGACAACACCTGGTCCATAAGGACTCCTATAGAATAGACACCTGCTCTATAAGGACTCATATAGAATAGACAACACCTGCTCTATAAGGACTCATATAGAATAGACAACACCTGCTCCATAAGGACTCATATAGAATAGACAACACCTGCTCTATAAGGACTCATATAGAATAGACAACACCTGGTCCATAAGGACTCATATAGAATAGACACCTGCTCCATAAGGACTCATATAGAATAGACAACACCTGCTCTATAAGGACTCATATAGAATAGACACCTGCTCTATAAGGACTCATATATAATAGACAACACCTGGTCCATAAGGACTCATATAGAATAGACACCTGCTCCATAAGGACTCATATAGAATAGACAACACCTGCTCCATAAGGACTCATATAGAATAGACAACACCTGCTCTATAAGGACTCATATAGAATAGACAACACCTGGTCCATAAGGACTCATATAGAATAGACACCTGCTCTATAAGGACTCATATAGAATAGACAACACCTGCTCTATAAGGACTCATATAGAATAGACACCTGCTCTATAAGGACTCATATAGAATAGACACCTGCTCTATAAGGACTCATATAGAATAGACAACACCTGCTCCATAAGGACTCATATAGAATAGACAACACCTGCTCTATAAGGACTCATATAGAATAGACAACACCTGGTCCATAAGGACTCATATAGAATAGACACCTGCTCTATAAGGACTCATATAGAATAGACAACACCTGCTCTATAAGGACTCATATAGAATAGACACCTGCTCTATAAGGACTCATATAGAATAGACAACACCTGCTCCATAAGGACTCATATAGAATAGACAACACCTGCTCTATAAGGACTCATATAGAATAGACAACACCTGCTCTATAAGGACTCATATAGAATAGACAACACCTGGTCCATAAGGACTCATATAGAATAGACACACCTGCTCTATAAGGACTCATATAGAATAGACACCTGCTCTATAAGGACTCATATAGAATAGACAACACCTGGTCTATAAGGACTCATATAGAATAGACAACACCTGCTCTATAAGGACTCATATAGAATAGACACCTGCTCTATAAGGACTCATATAGAATAGACAACACCTGCTCTATAAGGACTCATATAGAATAGACACCTGCTCTATAAGGACTCATATAGAATAGACAACACCTGCTCTCATAAGAATAGACTCACCTGCTCTATAAGGACTCATATAGAATAGACAACACCTGCTCTATAAGGACTCATATAGAATAGACAACACCTGCTCTATAAGGACTCATATAGAATAGACACCTGCTCTATAAGGACTCATATAGAATAGACAACACCTGCTCTATAAGGACTCATATAGAATAGACAACACCTGCTCTATAAGGACTCATATAGAATAGACAACACCTGGTCCATAAGGACTCATATAGAATAGACAACACCTGCTCTATAAGGACTCATATAGAATAGACACCTGCTCTATAAGGACTCATATAGAATAGACAACACCTGCTCCATAAGGACTCATATAGAATAGAGAATAGAATGTTCCATCCATAATGGAAAAATAATTGCCTTTATTAATGTATATTCTCCAAATTCATATGAATTCCATCTGGTTATTGGGACAGACATGAATATCATTTTAGACACGCATGACACACCAATTACAATCCACACGCAGCCAAGGACCTCCAGCATCTCATCTCTGGTTACAACCTCGTTGATGCCTGGCGATCATCCTAAAACAAAACAGTACACTTTCTACTCCAATGGGACATACATCCATTCTCTCAATTCCACTTCATACTACACCTAATCAAGATGATAGATATATGACATATGAGCTTGTCTGTCCGACACACCTACCACCGACGAAAGGTTTTATTAAACATAAAGCAACTGCGTTTGCATCTGGGTTGAATAAATCATAATTAAAGAAGATTTCTGAATCGTAAATGTTGTTCGCTGGGTTAGAGCGTTCTCAACAAACACTTTTTTTCAGACCAGGTAGCTATTAGTCTTTCCAAAGGTCAAGACAGATCTTCATTTATTGATAAGACAGAGATCAGAATTTGCCATCCATGGAGCTAGACTCAACCATTACTTCTATGTTAATCGTCCCAGTCGTTTACTGGCCAGCAAGCTACTCAGTAATCATCAATGAACTAATATAGCAACTATTGAATCTGGAAAAAAAAGGGGAATTACTATCAGAACCCAAATTAGTCAATGAAAGATTCTCCTGCTTTTATAAAGAACTGTTAATTCTTGATTGTAAATCCACACCAAGTCAGACGGAGTCCTTTCTAAAAAATAATGACGAACTTCTCTTCTCTCAACAGAGGCTCCTTGCTGGGAGCCCAACAGTCGTTTGATGAGCTCAGAAGGGCATTGGATAGCATGAATAATGTTATAATAATAATAATGTCGTTTGATGAGCTCAGAAGGGCTAGCATGAATCACCTGGACGGGACAGTATTTCTTCTGAGGTCTATTATTTTTTTAAAGGTCCACTATTGATCAAAAATAATTAACACAGCAATTTACAAAGGTCTAATCTAATCTAATCCTTTTTATTAAAAAGAGTTTAGGATTCTACCAAGAGTTCTCACTATCACCCCCTATATTTGATAAACACTGAGAGTAGACCTTTCCGGAAGTCAGATGACCAAATGGCCCTCTGGAATGTTATTCATATTTTAATTGTTTTAAATAATAAATAAACATATATTTTTTTAAGTCTGTTTCTGTGTCAAACTATTTTGTTATATTTCAGTCTTTTGTGATGTTTTATTTTTATTTATCTTTTGTGATGTACACTACCGTTCAAAGTTTGGTGTCACTTAGAAATGTCCTTTAATGTCCATTAAAATAACATCAAATTGATAAGAACTACAGTGTAGACATTGTTAATGTTGTAAATGACTGTCATGCCCTGACCGCAGAGAGGCTTTTTTATGTCTCTATTTTGGGTTGGCCAGGGTGTGACTAGGGTGGGCATTCTATGTTCGTCATTCTATGTTTTTTGTATTTCTTTGTTTTGGCCGGGTGTGGTTCTCCATCAGGGACAGCTGTCTATCGTTGTCTCTGATTGAGAACCACACTTAGGTAGCTTTTTCCCACAGGGGTTTTGTGGGTAGTTGTTTTCTGTTTTGTGTCTTTCTGCACCTGACAGGACTGTTTCGGTTTTCGTTCATTCTCTTTGTTCATTTTGTTATTTAAGTGTTCAGTTAATAAAGATCATGAACATGTACCACGCTTTGGTCCACACCTTCTTCATACGACGACCGTTACAATGACTATTGTAGCTGGAAACGGCTGATTTTTAACTTAATGGAATATCTACATAGATGTACAGAGGCCCATTATCAGCAACCATCACTCCTGTGTTCCAATGGCACGTTGTGTTAGCTAATCCAAGTTTATAATTTTAAAAGGCTAATTCATCATTAGAAAACCCTTTTGCAATTATGTTAGCACAGCTGAAAACTGTTGTACTGATTAAAGAAGCAATAAAACTGGCCTTCTTTAGACTAGTTGAGTATCTGGAGCATCAGCATTTGTGGGTTCGATTACAGGCTCAAAATGGCCAGAAACAAAAACCTTTCTTCTGAAACTCGTCAGTCTATTCTTGTTCTGAGAAATGAAAGCTATTCCGTGCGAGAAATTGTCAAGAAACTGAAGATCTGATACAACGCTGTGTACTACTCCCTTCACAGAACAGCACAAACTGGCTCTAACCAGAATAGAAAGAGGAGTGGGAGGCCCCGGTGCACAACTGAGCAAGAGGACAAGTACATTAGAGTGTCAAGTTTGAGAAACAGACGCCTCACAAGTCCTCAACTGGCAGATTCATTAAATAGTACCCACAAAACACCAGTCTCAGTGGCCACAGTGAAGGCAGAGTTCCTCTGTCCAGTCTCTACATCAACAGGGAGGTGACGATGGCCTTCTAGGCAGAGTTCCTCTGTCCAGTCTCAACGTCAACAGTGAAGAGGTGACTCCGGGATGCTGACCTTCTAGGCAGAGTTCCTCTGTCCAGTCTCAATGTCAACAGTGAAGAGGCGACTCCGGGCGATGGCCTTCTAGGCAGAGTTGCAAAGAAAAGTCATATCTCAGACTGGCCAATAAAAATAAAACATTAAGATGGGCAAAAGAACACAGACACTGGACAGAGGAACTCTGCCTAGGCAAGTTCAGCATCCCGGAGTCGCCTCTTCACTGTTGACGTTGAGACTGGACAGAGGAACTCTGCCTAGAAGGCCAGCATCCCGGAGTCGCCTCTTCACTGTGAAGAGGTGACGTTGAGACTGGACAGAGGAACTCTGCCTAGAAGGCCAGCATCCCGGAGTCGCCTCTTCACTGTTGACGTTGAGACTGGACAGAGGAACTCTGCCTAGAAGACCAGCATCCCAGAGTCTCCTCTTCACTGTTGACGTTGAGACTGGACAGAGGAACTCTGCCTAGAAGGCCAGCATCCCGGAGTCGCCTCTTCACTGTTGACGTTGAGACTGGACAGAGGAACTCTGCTTAGAAGATCAGCATCCCAGAGTCGCCTCTTCACTGTTACATTGAGCTGGGTGAATATGAATGACAGTAACCTAAACCTGTCACTGTTACATTGAACTGGGTGAATATGAATGACAGTAACCTAAACCCATCACTGTTACATTGAACTGGGTGAATATGAATGACAGTAACCTAAACCCATCACTGTTACATTGAACTGGGTGAATATGAATGACAGTAACCTAAACCCATCACTGTTACATTGAACTGGGTGAATATGAATGACAGTAACCTAAACCTATCACTGTTACATTGAACTGGGTGGATATAAATGACAGTAACCTAAACCTGTCACAGTTACATTGAACTGGGTGAATGGAATATGAATGACAGTAACCTAAACCTGTCACTGTTACATTGAACTGGGTGAATATGAATGACAGTAACCTAAACCTATTACATTGAACTGGGTGAATATGAATGACAGTAACCTAAACCTGTCAGTGTTACATTGAACTGGGTGAATATGAATGACAGTAACCTAAACCTGTCACTGTTACATTGAACTGGGTGAATATGAATGACAGTAACCTAAACCTATTACATTGAACTGGGTGAATATGAATGACAGTAACCTAAACCTGTCAGTGTTACATTGAACTGGGTGAATATGAATGACAGTAACCTAAACCTGTCACTGTTACATTGAACTGGGTGAATATGAATGACAGTAACCTAAACCTGTCACAGTTACATTGAACTGGGTGAATGACAGTAACCTAAACCCATCACTGTTACATTGAACTGGGTGAATGACAGTAACCTAAACCCATCACTGTTACATTGAACTGGGTGAATATGAATGACAGTCACCTAAACCTGTCACTGTTACATTGAACTGGGTGAATATGAATGACAGTAACCTAAACCTGTCACAGTTACATTGAACTGGGTGAATGGAATATGAATGACAGTCATCCAATATGATGTAATAGAAATAAGACCATGCTCATTTAAATAAAAACATCCTCCCTAATTTTAGACGACACCAACCACCACTGGGAACAGAATATGGCATAATTTGCCTTTGGCATCCTGTAATCTGATGTGATTGTGGAATCCTGTAATCTGATGTGATTGTGTCATCCTGTAATCTGATGTGATTGTGTCATCCTGTAATCTGATGTGATTGTGGAATCCTGTAATCTGATGTGATTGTGGAATCCTGTAATCTGATGTGATTGTGGAATCCTGTAATCTGATGTGATTGTGGAATCCTGTAATCTGATGTGATTGTGGAATCCTGTAATCTGATGTGATTGTGGAATCCTGTAATCTGATGTGATTGTGGAATCCTGTAATCTGATGTGATTGTGGCATCCTGTAATCTGATGTGATTGTGGAATCCTGTAATCTGATGTGATTGTGGAATCCTGTAATCTGATGTGATTGTGGAATCCTGTAATCTGATGTGATTGTGGAATCCTGTAATCTGATATGATTGTGGAATCCTGTAATCTGATATGATTGTGGAATCCTGTAATCTGATATGATTGTGGAATCCTGTAATCTGATGTGATTGTGGCATCCTGTAATCTGATGTGATTGTGGAATCCTGTAATCTGATGTGATTGTGGAATCCTGTAATCTGAACCATCGATTTCTACATGTTACATTTGTTCATAGACTGTATTTACAAAGTTACAAATTTAATTTCAAAGTGCATGAATGTAAATATCTGAGCGGTTCCTTAAAGACAGAACATGGAGGTTATCTGTTTTGGTTGTTTTTCATCTCTGTTCCCCTCCGTCTCTTCCTCCTTCCTTCCCTTCCCTCTCCCTCTCCCCCTCCCTGCCCCTCCCTCTCCCTCTCCCCTCCCTCTTTCTCTGCCTCTCCCCCTCCCTCTATCTCCCTCCCTCCCCCTCCCTCCCTCTCTCCCTCTGTTCCCCTCCCCTCCCTCTCTCTCTCTCTCTCTCCCCCT
>NC_056446.1:42846085-42856085 GCF_018296145.1 Oncorhynchus tshawytscha | reverse complement strand
GTGTGGGGGGGTCGTGGTGTGGCAGTGGAAGAACAGCAGCTCAGTGAGATAAGGGTCTGATAACTACACAGGCAGCCTGTGGTTTTCACTGTGTCTGTTTTTCAATGGGGAGTTGTGTGTGTGTGAGGGGGTCATGGTGTGTGTGTGTGTGTGTGTGTGAGGGGGGGTCATGGTGTGTGTGTGTGTGTGTGTGTGTGGGGGGGACGTGGTGTGTAGTGGAAGAACAGCAGCTCAGAGAGATTAGGGTCTGTGGGATTGTAGAACCGAGACAGAGCAGAGGGATAGTGTGTGTTATAAAACACCATCTTGTACAGAATCTGCAAGTGAAACAGTTTTGTGGAACATGAAATAAGTGCATTTTTTTGTCTGGGGAACTCTATTGTTTTACAGTAAACTCCACGTTGATGTTGAATGTTTTACAGTAAACTCCACGTTGATGTTGAATGTTTTACAGTAAACTCCACGTTGATGTTGAATGTTTTACAGTAAACTCCACGTTGATGTTGAATGTTTTACAGTAAACTCCACGTTGATGTTGAATGTTTTACAGTAAACTCCACGTTGATATTGAATGTTTTACAGTAAACTCCACGTTGATATTGAATGTTTTACAGTAAACTCCACGTTGATATTGAATGTTTTACAGTAAACTTTGATGTTGAATTTTACTAGATTTGTATCTGTTCATTTAATTTTCCTTTTGCATTTTATTACATTGTATATGTATACAAATGTCTTTATTCTTTTGGAACTTTTGTGAGTGTAATATTTACTGTTAATTTTTATTGTTTATTTCACTTTTGTTTATTATCTATTTCACTCGCTTTGGCAATGTATATGTACACTGCCGATTAAAGGTTTGTGGTCACTTAGAAATGTCCTTGTTTTTGAAAGAAAAGCACATTTTTTGTCCATTAAAATAACATCAAATTGATCAGAAATACAGTGTAGACATTGTTAATGTTGTAAATGACTATTGTAGCTGGAAACGGCTGATTTTTAATGGAATATCTACATAGGTGCACAGAGGTCCATTGTCAGCAACCATCACTCCTGTGTTCCAATGGCACGTTGTGTTAGCTAATTCACGTTTATAATTTTAAAAGTCTAATTGATCATTAGAAAACCCTTTTGCAATTATGTTAGCACAGCTGAAAACTGTTGTACTGATTAAAGAAGCAATAAAACTGGCCTTCTTTAGACTAGTTAAGTATCTGGAGCATCAGCATTTGTGGGTTCGATTACAGGCTCAAAATGGCCAGAAACAAAGACCTTTCTTCTGAAACTCGTCAGTCTATTCTTGTTCTGAGAAATGAAAGCTATTCCATGCGAGAAATTGTCAAGAAACTGAAGATCTCGTTCAGCGCTGTGTACTACTCCCTTCACAGAACAGAGCAAACTGGCTCTAACCAGAATAGAAAGAGGAGTGGGAGGCCCCGGTGCACAACTGAGCAAGAGGACAAGTACATTAGAGTGTCTAGTTTGAGAAACAGACTCCTCACAAGTCCTCAACTGGCAGCATCATTAAATAATACCCACAAAACACCAGTCATTTACATAAATATTCACACTCCTGAGTCAATACATGTTAGAATCACCTTTGGCAGCGATTACAGCTATGACTCTTTCTGGTACATTTCCATTTGCACAACTCGATTATATTATATATGTATTTGCATATTATTCTTTAAAAAATATATTCAAGCTCTGTCAAGTTGGTTGTTGATCATAGCTAGACAACCATTTTGAAGTCTTATCATAGATTTTCAAGCTGAGTTAAGTCAAAAGTGTAACTAGGCCACTCAGGAACATTCACTGTCATCTTGGTAAACAACTCCAGTGTAGATTTGGCCTTGTGTTTTAGGTTATTTTCCAGCTGAAAGGTGAATTTGTCTCCCAGTGTCTGTTGGAAAGCAGACTGAACTAGGTTTTCCTCGAGGATTTGGGCTGCGCTTAGTCCTATATCCTTTATTTTTTATCCTAAACAACTCCTTAGGCCTTGCCGATGACAAGCACAACATGATGCAGCCACAACCTTGAAAATATGAAAATACTCAGGGATGTGTTGTGTTGGATTTGCCCCAAGCATAACTCTTTGTATTCTTGACATAAAGTTGAATTATTTTTTGCAGTTTTAATTTGTTGCAAACAGGATCCATGTTTTGGAATATATTTTTATTCTGTAGAGACTTCCTTCTTTTCCCTCTGTCCTTTAGGTTAGTATTGTGGAGTAACTACAATGTTGTAGATCCATCCTCAGTTAGTATTGTGGAGTAACTACAATGTTGTTGATCCATCCTCAGTGTTCTCCTTTAATAGCCACTAAACTCTGTCATTTAGGTTAGTATTGTGAAAAAGATAAGAAAAGATAAATGATGAATCATATCACTTTAGTAAATAGTGTTTTAAAGGACTGATTGGTGGCCTCCATTTCAGAGAAATGGACCTAAAATGTCTCATTGGTTCTACTACAACGTTAACATAATGGTAACAATTCACCGTCACTAAGCTACCATATTAGTACCCAAACACATTAAAATAACAAAAAATATCTACAAAAATGAAGGTTCATTTTCCCCCAAAATGCCCAAATGTCACCATGATTCAAGAACGCCCCCTGTACAAGTCAAATTAAATCAAGTGAACGAACATATCTCAACACAGCCTTGCCCCTCCCATCCTGACTAGAAAACCACACACACCCTCTTGACCACAATCGTCCTCGGCTGCACTCACCCCTCAGACCACACACACACACACACACACACACACACACACACACACACACACACACACACACACACACACACACACACACACACACACACACACACACACACACACACACACACACACACACACACACACACACACAAGCACACACACACACAAGCACACACACACACAGGCACACACACACACACAAACACACACACAGGCACACAAACACACCTGCCATGACTGGAAAGCACCGGAATGATTGGCAGGCAGTTAAAGGTGAATTGGTTAACAATATGAATCAGTAGATCCCAAACGACACCCTATTTCTATAACAGTAAAAGTTTGAGGAAACCCCCCAGAGCTACAGACAGCCGTTACTCCTGGTGATATGGCATTGCCGTGGTAACGAGGCGTGAAGGTATTCGTCGTGGCTCTGGGTCGTATTATGGGACGTCCAGGTGAGTTGTAAAGGACAGGTGTACAGATTACACACGCAGGGGGACAGGTGTGGGAACACACACACAGATACGCACACGCAGACACGCAGAAACCACATGAAAGGCTGGGGGACACAGTGTTCTGAGAAGGGCGAAGTCTGGAAGGGTGCTGGTAATTGCACAACAGGAAACCATGGGCTATGAACACACACACACACACACACACACACACACACACACACATGGCATGGGCAAATGGGGTGTGGGGGGGGGCAGCGTGGGCATAGAGACAAGTGGTGAACATATTTGTTGTAATAATTCTAATTCTATGGATTGTAGACTGAATGTGAAGGTATAAGTCAGATGACCTGTGGGGTCAGAGGTTACAGAATGACACTCAGATGGCCTGTGGGGTCCAGAGGTTACAGAATGACACTCAGATGACCTGTGGGGTCAGAGGTTACAGAATGACACTCAGATGGCCTGTGGGGTCCAGAGGTTACAGAATGACACTCAGATGACCTGTGGGGTCAGAGGTTACAGAATGACACTCAGATGGCCTGTGGGGTCCAGAGGTTACAGAATGACACTCAGATGACCTGTGGGGTCAGAGATTACAGAATGACACTCAGATGACCTGTGGGGTCAGAGGTTGCAGAATGACACTCAGATGGCCTGTGGGGTCAGATGTTACAGAATGACACTCAGATGACCTGTGGGGTCCAGACGTTACAGAATGACACTCAGATGACACTCAGATGACCTGTGGGGTCAGATAGTTACAGAATGACACTCAGATGACCTGTGGGGTCAGAGTTTACAGAATGACACTCAGATGACCTGTGGGGTCAGACGTTACAGAATGACACTCAGATGACCTGTGGAGTCCAGACATTACAGAATGACACTCAGATGACCTGTGGGGTCAGAGGTTACAGAATGACACTCAGATGGCCTGTGGGGTCAGAGGTTACAGAATGACACTCAGATGACCTGTGGGGTCAGAGGTTACAGAATAACACTCAGATGGCCTGTGGGGTCAGAAGTTACAGAATGACACTCAGATGGCCTGTGGGGTCAGAGGTTACAGAATGACACTCAGATGGCCTGTGGGGTCAGAGGTTACAGAATGACACTCAGATGACCTGTGGGGTCAGAGGTTACAGAATGACACTCAGATGGCCTGTGGGGTCAGAAGTTACAGAATGACACTCAGATGGCCTGTGGGGTCAGAAGTTACAGAATCTTTTTTAATGCTGCAGAATCTTTTATAAATACTGCAGAATCTTTTATAAATACTGCAGAATCTTTTTTTATGCTGCGGAATCTTTGTTAATACTGCGGAATCTTTTATAATACAACGGAATCTTTTTTAATACTATGGAATCTTTTTGAAATACTACGGAATCTTTTTTAATACTGCGGAATCTTTTTGAAATACTACTGAATCTTTTTTAATACTACGGAATCTTTTTTATTACTGCGGAATCTTTTTGAAATACTACGGAATCTTTTTTAATACTGCGGAATCTTTTTGAAATACTACTGAATCTTTTTTAATACTACGGAATCTTTTTTATTACTGCGGAATCTTTTTGAAATACTACTGTATCTTTTTTAATACTGCGGAATCTTTTTTAATACTGCGGAATCTTTTTTAATACTACGGAATCTTTTTTAATACTGTGGAATCTTTTTTAATACTGCGGAATCTTTGATAAATACTGCGGAATCCTTTGTAATAGAACACCATTTGTTGTTGATGAAGAGGCAACTCCTCCCCCCCTTGATTTCCCTGACTCTACTGTGCTGTTTGCCCAGCGAATGGAGAATCCATAGAGTTGGAAAGCCTGAAACATTCAGAAAGGCAGAGAGGATTGCAGTATTGAGAGTCCTGTTGGTAGCTCATCCACTATCAGAGGTCATCCATCTCATCATCAGGTGACTGAACCAGTAGAATGGAGGGAAGAGCTGGTCGGTGTTCCCTTCGTCTAACCTGCAGCCGCCTCTCCTTTGTAACTCTGGGGTTTCCTCTTGGATCGGAATTACAGGAAGAGCCAAGGGAAGATGAGTGACTGCTGTGAGTGACTGCTGTGAGTGACTGCTGTGAGTGACTGCTGTGAGTGACTGCTGATCTGATGTTCAAAAGGTATTGGTGGTTATAAGACATGATAAGGGTTTAGTGGTAAGAAAGAATCACAAAATATTACAAATCAAATCAAATTTATTTCTAAAGCCCTTCGTACATCAGCTGATGTCTCAAAGTGCTGTACAGAAACCCAGCCTAAAACCCCAAACAGCAAGCAATGCAGGTGTAGAAGCACGGTGGCTAGGAAAAACTCCCTAGAAAGGCCAAAACCTAGGAAGAAACCTAGAGAGGAACCAGGCAATGAGGGGTGGCCAGTCCTCTTCTGGCTGTGCCGGGTGGAGATTATAACAGAACATGGCCAAGATGTTCAAATGTTCATAGATGACCAGCAGGGTCAAATACTAATAATCACAGTGGTTGTCGAGGGTGCAACAGGTCAGCACCTCAGGAGTAAATGTCAGTTGGCTTTTCATAGCCGATCATTCGGAGTATATCTACCGCTCCTGCTGTCTCTAGAGAGTTGAAAACAGCAGGTTTGGGACAGGTAGCACGTCCGGTGAACAGGTCAGGGTTGCATAGCCGCAGGCAGGACAGTTGAAACTGGAGCAGCAGCACGGCCAGGTGGACTGAGGACAGCAAGGAGTCATCATGCCAGGTAGTCCTGAGGCATGGTCCTAGGGCTCAGGTCCTCCGAGAGAAAGAGAGAATTAAAGAGAGCACACTTAAATTCACACAGGACACCAAATAGGACAGGAAAAATAGTCCAGATATTACAGACTGACCCTAGCCCCCCGACACATAAACTACTGCAGCCTAAATACTGGAGGCTGAGACAGGAGGAGTCGAGAGACACTGTGGCTCCATCCGACGACAACCCCGGACAGGGCCAAACAGGAAGGATATAACCCCACCCACTTTGCCAAAGCACAGCCCCCACGCCACTAGGGGGATATCTTCAACCACCAACTTACCATCCTGAGACAAGGCCGAGTATAGCCCACAAAGATCTCCGCCACGGCACAACCGAAGGGTACGCCAACCCAGACAGGAAGATCACATCAGTGACTCAACCCACTCAGGTGACGCACCCCTCCCAGGGACGGTATGAAAGAGCCCCAGTAAGCCAGTGACTCAGCCCCTGTAATAGGGTTAGAGGCAGAGAATCCCAGTGGAAAGAGGGGAACTGGCCAGGCAGAGACAGCAAGGGCGGTTCGTTGCTCCAGAGCCTTTCCGTTCACCTTCCCACTCCTGGGCCAGACTACACTCAATCATATGACACACTGAAGAGATGAGTCTTCAGTAAAGACTTAAAGGTTGAGACCGAGTTTGCGTCTCTGACATGGATAGGCAGACCGTTCCATAAAAATGGAGCTCTATAGGAGATAGCCCTGCCTCCAGCTGTTTGCTTAGAAATTCTAGGGACAATTAGGAGGCCTGCGTCTTGTGACCGTAGCGTACGTGTAGGTATGTACGGCAGGACCAAATCGGAAAGACAACCTGTAAACTCCTGTCCTGTGTATAAAACAACCTGTGGCTGTCATGACTAAATTTGCCCTCATGTACTGAAAAAGTTCGTGAATGTTAGAGGTTTTTCTCCTTGTGATGTCCGTCACTTGGGAATTACTTATTTTGTACAATGGACTGTGTTTTAAAGGACTCACGCACAGATAGATACAGGAAAAAATGTTTAAATTGATTCAAAATGACAGGTTGTCTCTACATGTTTCTGGTTTTGAGACTTGGGCATCTGGTTCCTGTCATTCATCTGCAAGGAGAAAGAGAAAGGCATCACATTGTTGGATTCATACATATAAAACCATGTTATCTTGAGCGTTGGTGTCATTAATATGCACAGTTGTGGTCGTAGTTATGAATGACTCATGAGGAAAAAAATAACAGCTCTGCTGGAGTATCAATCAAATCTAATCAAATTTTATTTATATAGCCCTTCGTACATCAGCTGATATCTCAAAGTGCTGTACAGAAACCCAGCCTAAAACCCCAAACAGCAAGCAATGCAGGTGTAGAAGCACGGTGGCTAGGAAAAACTCCCTAGAAAGGCCAGGTTCAGGTATCAGGTTCACAGTAAAACACCCCTGTTAAACATTCAGTAAAATAGCTTACCTGTCACAACGATGGAGCAGCCAGAGTGACTACAAACGTCTCGCGCTCGGTGGAATGTGAACACAAATGATGCTGCCTTCGAATCCCGTCCCAAACAGCAGTAACCTAAACAACAGTAACCTAAACAACAGTAACCTAAACAGCAGTAACCTAAACAACAGTAAAACCTAAACAACAGTAACCTAAACAACAGTAAAACCTAAACAACAGTAAAACCTAAACAACAGTAACCTAAACAACAGTAAAACCTAAACAACAGTAACCTAAACAACAGTAAAACCTAAACAGCAGTAACCTAAACAACAGTAACCTAAACAACAGTAACCTAAACAGCAGTAACCTAAACAACAGTAAAACCTAAACAACAGTAACCTAAACAACAGTAACCTAAACAGCAGTAACCTAAACAACAGTAAAACCTAAACAACAGTAACCTAAACAACAGTAACCTAAACAACAGTAA
Organism: Oncorhynchus tshawytscha; assembly: GCF_018296145.1. Lineage (NCBI taxonomy): Eukaryota > Metazoa > Chordata > Actinopteri > Salmoniformes > Salmonidae > Oncorhynchus > Oncorhynchus tshawytscha. The sequence goes on along the minus strand of NC_056446.1, from coordinate 42,848,251 downwards.
CCTAAACAACAGTAAAACCTAAACAACAGTAACCTAAACAACAGTAACCTAAACAACAGTAACCTAAACAACAGTAACCTAAACAACAGTAACCTAAACAACAGTAACCTAAACAACAGTAACCTAAACAACAGTAACCTAAACAACAGTAAAACCTAAACAACAGTAAAACCTAAACAACAGTAAAACCTAAACAACAGTAAAACCTAAACAACAGTAAAACCTAAACAACAGTAACCTAAACAACAGTAAAACCTAAACAACAGTAACCTAAACAACAGTAACCTAAACAACAGTAACCTAAACAACAGTAAAACCTAAACAACAGTAAAACCTAAACAACAGTAACCTAAACAACAGTAAAACCTAAACAACAGTAACCTAAACAACAGTAACCTAAACAACAGTAACCTAAACAACAGTAAAACCTAAACAACAGTAACCTAAACAACAGTAAAACCTAAACAACAGTAACCTAAACAACAGTAAAACCTAAACAACAGTAACCTAAACAACAGTAAAACCTAAACAACAGTAACCTAAACAGCAGTAACCTAAACAGCAGCAACCTAAACAACAGTAAAACCTAAACAACAGTAACCTAAACAACAGTAAAACCTAAACAACAGTAAAACCTAAACAACAGTAACCTAAACAACAGTAAAACCTAAACAACAGTAACCTAAACAACTGTAACCTAAACAACAGTAAAACCTAAACAGCAGTAACCTAAACAACAGTAACCTAAACAACAGTAAAACCTAAACAACAGTAACCTAAACAACAGTAACCTAAACAACAGTAACCTAAACAACAGTAACCTAAACAACAGTAACCTAAACAACAGTAACCTAAACAACAGTAACCTAAACAACAGTAAAACCTAAATAGCAGTAACCTAAAAGTACCACCCATTAAGTTAAAGGTGCCTTTAGCGGCAGGTAGGCAGCAGGCTTCGAATCGGTTAAATAATAACAGTAGGCTACACCAACATTAGTTTCCATTCATGCAAAGTGTGATGACCGGAGGCGAAGTGTGCTGCTCAGACCACTGCACCAAGGCTACTTCACAGCGCTCCGGTAGGCCCTGAGAATACTTGATGATTCCTGATGGTATGAGGACGGTTGGTTTGCAGAGCCTTCCCCAAACAATAGCCCCTAGGTACTGTACTGTGTAGCCTACAAAACACTGTTTCCAGCTGCCCCAAGGTGGGAAATTATACTTCTTAAATATTGATTCAAATCCTCCTGCTGCAGGATTATTTTCATCTTGTGATGAAATGGGTCAAATTAAGATCTGACATCTGTAGGCAACTTTTTTTTTAAAATAAGCTATGTAAAACTTCGAACCGGAACATTTTTGTGATGGGAGGGGTGAAATGTTGAACCTTTTTTAATTAGACATTGTAGAGGTGACGGCCTATCAGATTGGAGGTGTGGGTTATCGGAGGCGTGGCTTTCACATAGTTATTTTTGGTCACCCATGTTTTTCCTGTTCATCACGTTTGTACACTGAACATTAAAATGTCCTTGAATATTACATATTGTAATATAATACGAATATAATACCAAGAATATGAAGATTTTCTGATTACGTAAAGAAGTGGTAACTATTTCAATAGGCTCTCGAAGGAAATCACTTCTGTTAGCCGCATTGAGCAACAAAACTGTCAGTGTTCAACCTTAACATCATTCAATCAATCAATCAAATGTATTTATATAGCCCTTCGTACATCAGCTGATATCTCAAAGTGCTGTACAGAAACCCAGCCTAAAACCCTAAACCGAAGCACGGTGGCTAGGAAAAACTCCCTAGAAAGGCCAGAACCTAGGAAGAAACCTAGAGAGGAACCAGGCTCTGAGGGGTAGAAGCATGTGATGACAACAGAACAAATGAACAGACATAACCCTACGCCCCTAATAAGCCCCGCCCCCACTCCGGGATTCCCCACGCCCCTAATAAGCCCCGCCCCCACTCCGGGATTCCCCACGCCCCTAATAAGCCCCGCCCCCACTTCGGGATTCCCCACGCCCCTAATAAGCCCCGCCCCCACTCCAGGATTACCCCACGCACCTAATAGGCCCCGACCCCACTCCAGGCCCCCACGCACCTACCCCGCCCCCACTCCAGGATTCCCCCACGCCCCTAATAAGCCCCGCCCCACTC
>NC_056446.1:42833585-42841085 GCF_018296145.1 Oncorhynchus tshawytscha | reverse complement strand
AAGGAAAACACTGCACCTCCAGGCAGGTGCTGTAGTCGTTAACAGGAAGGAAAACACTGCACCTCCAGGCAGGTGTTGTAGTCGTTAACAGGAAGGAAAACACCACACCTCCAGGCAGGTGTTGTAGTCGTTAACAGGAAGGAAAACACTGCACCTCCAGGCAGGTGCTGTAGTCGTTAACAGGAACACTGCACCTCCAGGCAGGTGCTGTAGTCGTTAACAGGAACACTGCACCTCCAGGCAGGTGCTGTAGTCGTTAACAGGAACACCACACCTCCAGGCAGGTGTTGTAGTCGAAAACAGGAAGGAAAACACTGCACCTCCAGGCAGGTGTTGTAGTCGTTAACAGGAAGGAAAACACCGCACCTCCAGGCAGGTGTTGTAGTCGAAAACAGGAAGGAAAACACCGCACCTCCAGGCAGGTGTTGTAGTCGAAAACAGGAAGGAAAACACCGCACCTCCAGGCAGGTGTTGTAGTCGTTAACAGGAAGGGCAAAACACACTGCACCTCCAGGCTGGTGCTGTAGTCGTGCACCTCCAGGCAGGTGCTGTAGGAAGGAAAACACTGCACCTCCAGGCAGGTGCTGTAGTCGTTAACAGGAAGGAAAACACTGCACCTCCAGGCAGGTGCTGTAGTCGGAACAGGAAGGAAAACACTGCACCTCCAGGCAGGTGTTGTAGTCGTTAACAGGAAGGAAAACACCACACCTCCAGGCAGGTGCTGTAGTCGTTAACAGGAACACTGCACCTCCAGGCAGGTGCTGTAGTCGTTAACAGGAAGGAAAACACCGCACCTCCGCTGCTCATGCTGCCAGGCGATATTTATTCAAAACAATGTTTTGACCCTTAGGTCTTCATCAGGCGTTCATATCCCAGGTCGGGGAGGAAGGTCCTATAAATAGGGGCAGGAACTCAGTGACATCACTTCCTGGATCAGGAAGTAACTTTTTTTTAATTTTTTTTATTTATAACATAGATTCACAATATTGACATTAAATGTATCAAAATATATGATCATATACAGAGAATGTGATACATTTTTTACAGTAAAATACATACAATTTTCAATTAGGATTTTAAAAAAATGTAAACGCACAATTTAGATATATTGAAACTATCAAAAACGGTTTCAAGTCAAACTCCTCGTTAAAGGCCAAGAGGCCAAGAGGAGACAGTGTGTCGGTACTGTGGATCTAGAAGATTCCCTTTGAAGAAGACATTCCTCTCGATGTCCCCTCCCCCCCTGCGTGACGTCTTGACCATTTCTATTCCAATGTGTCTCCAGAGAACTCATAGGAGGTCTAGTTTGTACAAAATGAGCAGCAACCAGATGTTTTGTCAAATCAAAATCAAATAAAATGTTATTTGTCACATACACATGTTTAGCAGATGTTAATGCGAGTGTAGCGAAATGCTTGTGCTTCTAGTTCCGACAATGCAGTAATAACCAACAAGTAATCTAGCTAACAATTCCAAAACTACTACCTTATAGACACAAGTGTAAAGGGATAAAGAATATGTACATAAAGATATATGAATGAGTGATGGTAGAGCAGCATAGGCAAGATGGATCGTTTCACCTGTCTGTATGTTGCTGCGGTGCTCACTGATCAGGGTCTTAAGGCTCCTACAGGGTTTTCCCCTTTGTAAGACAGACCACTAGGACATTTCAACATGTAAATAACACAGTTGGACATGCAGGTAATTTAAGGCCCTTTGATCTTAAATCTTTTTCCTGTCCGGGGGGTTGTGGGTAAATGAGTCGCATTTGTTTTCGTGAAGCTGCATTAAGGACGTTGGCCACGTTTCGTAATTACCTTCCGGGAAGTTTCCCTTGTAACCCACAGTGTCTCTCATATTTTTTGGGGGGGATCTTTTAAAAAAGCATACGTGGAGGATATTTAAAAATGGGTTTCAATTGTGGGTCAGTATCAATAATGTAACAGTGCTTCCTGATTAATGTCCTTGAATGCCTTTCCCCAGTGGTGAGTATTGGGTGATGCATGATGGGACACGTTCTGCACAGGCTTCCTAACTGTGTTAGTTCTTCAACAACGATCATTGGGCCAATTGTCTTTGTACCCTCTTTCCTTAAACCTTTGTGTTGAGGTTCGCGGTCAGTGTATTCTAACATATTATAACTTATTATAACATGGATTATAACATATTATAACATATTATAACATATTATAACATATTATAACATATTATAACATATTATAACATATTATAACATGGATTATAACATATTATAACAAATTATAACATATTATAACATGGATTATAACATATTATAACATATTATAACATGGATTATAACATATTATAACATATTATAACATATTATAACATATTATAACATGGATTATAACATATTATAACATGGATTATAACATATTATAACATGGATTATAACATATTATAACACAGATTATAACATATTATAACACAGATTATAACATGGATTATAACATATTATAACACAGATTATAACATATAACATATTATAACATGGATTATAACATATTATAACATATTATAACACAGATTATAACATATTATAACACAGATTATAACATATTGACTTAGTTGAATAATGTGTTCTAGGTGTGGAATTGTTTAATACATGGAATGACTGGGAGTCCCTTAGAGGAGGTTTGAGAACCCCTGGTCTAGGGGTTAGGGTTAGAGGAGAATAGTTTCTGGTGTGTGGTAGAGAGACAGATTCTGCTTCCAATGAAACTAAACTGGTTTGACAGATATGCCCTCATCAGATAGGAGCTGACAGGACAGACCCTGTGCCAAGAGGACATGGGGAGAGAGAACAAGGAAGGGAGGGGGAGAGAAAGTTACATCCCACGCGACATAAGGTATATTTTGGATTTGGGGTTTGTTGGTCATGGGTCATATAAGATAGCCTGTCGGAACCCTTCACACCCCAAAACCGACTCCTCGACCCCAAAACACGGCCCAAGGTTTCCCCTAACTTCTCTCCCTCTCTTTCTCTTTCTCTTTCTTTTTCTCCTAAACCAAAAAAACGCTGCAGGTTTTCTCGTGGGAAAATGTCGGAATGGTATGTTGCTCCACGAGGCCCGGAACCAGACTGGAATCCCGTTCTTCTGGATCCCGTCTCTCTCTGGCCTCCCGGCCACGGTGTTCCGATCAGAATCGTGTCCCGACTCGCAGAGCAGAGGTGTTGAGAAACTCTCTCTCCCACGGGAAGTATTTTTCTTCTGAATTACTCCTCCCTCTGTCTCTCGTTCTTCCTCTCTCTTCTCTCCCTATCTCCTCCCTCTGTCTCTCGTTCTTCCTCTCTCTTCTCTCCCTATCTCCTCCCTCTGTCTCTCGTTCTTCCTCTCTCTTCTCTCCCTATCTCCTCCCTCTGTCTCTCGTTCTTCCTCTCTCTTCTCTCCCTATCTCCTCCCTCTGTCTCTCGTTCTTCCTCTCTCTTCTCTCCCTATCTCCTCCCTCTGTCTCTCGTTCTTCCTCTCTCTTCTCTCCCTATCTCCTCCCTCTGTCTCTCGTTCTTCCTCTCTCTTCTCTCCCTATCTCCTCCCTCTGTCTCTCGTTCTTCCTCTCTCTTCTCTCCCTATCTCCTCCCTCTCATCCTCTCTCTGTCAGAGAACACCATGTGGCAGAGGGGAACAGCTGCAACACCTTTATCAGAAAGGAGAACAGGAAAGACACTAAACAGGAACTCTGTCCTTGAGGAAATAACTGAAGACGATAAGAAATGTAATTGTGTAATATTCCAGTTTGTCTGGCCTGAACATATTACAACAAGTTGTTGTGAAGATGGGGAGGGGTATAATCTGCTATAAAAAAACATGTTCTGCATTTTGTTTTGACACATAAAAAAAAATCTGTTGAATTAGTTGTTTAGGCTCTGATCTTATCCCATCTTGATTACTGTCACCAAGGGTCTCTTGGTCACGACTCCTACTGAAGGTGGCTCCCCTTCCTGTTTGGGTGGCGCTCGGCGGTCGTCGTCACCGGCCTACTAGAAGGTGGCTCCCCTTCCTGTTTGGGTGGCGCTCGGCGGTCGTCGTCACCGGCCTACTAGAAGGTGGCTCCCCTTCCTGTTTGGGTGGTGCTCGGCGGTCGTCGTCACCGGCCTACTAGAAGGTGGCTCCCCTTCCTGTTTGGGTGGCGCTCGGCGGTCGTCGTCACCGGCCTACTAGAAGGTGGCTCCCCTTCCTGTTTGGGTGATCATAATAATATCATCACGTCAGTTATCTTTTTAATGAAGTTGTTGAATGAATGTTGAAGAAACATGAGCAATGACAGAGTTTATTAAAGAGAGGGATAAACTAGCAGGATATATGCACAATTATGCACTTGTCAATCATTATTTACATCTCTTTGCTGGACAATTATATATTAATTAATGAATTAACTGAATCACAAGGTGGAATGTACAAGAAATGTAGCTATGCCAACTGAACATGTAGTTGATTACCTCTGAATGAATGACTGCACTTGCTTTGGCTCTACCGGTGCCCAGAGAGGACAGAATTCACATTGATGTTTAGAAGTCATCATACACACCCTGCTCTTAGGGATCCGCTCTGTCCCCGCGATGGGTCAAGATGTGTGGTTGCTTGCAGGACAACAGAACTACTCCAGTGGTTATAGGCCTGCACCTGTTTGCATTTATTTCATTGGAGAATATGGAGAGTTGAACAAATTCTTTCTTTAATAACTTTAATAATTCTTTAACATACTATAATGATGCTTAATGCCTAAATACTCAAATACATTTTATTTGGAATTAACACGGTGATGGAAAGTTCTTTTGTAATGGACTCTGAGAGCCTTCTTTTCCTCTAGCAAAACAATAACTCAAAAACAATATAATGCTGATCAATGTCAACTTTAGAAGTGTTTAATGACTCTACAAGTGTCCCCTCTGTCTCAGAAGGTAATGTAGAGAGGTTTAATGACTCTACAAGTGTCTCAGAAGGTAATGTAGAGAGGTTTAATGACTCTACAAGTGTCCCCTCTGTCTCAGAAGGTAATGTAGAGAGGTTTAATGACTCTACAAGTGTCCCCTCTGTCTCAGAAGGTAATGTAGAGAGGTTTAATGACTCTACAAGTGTCCCCTCTGTCTCAGAAGGTAATGTAGAGAGGTTTAATGACTCTACAAGTGTCTCGTCTGTCTCAGAAGGTAATGTAGAGAGGTTTAATGACTCTACAAGTGTCCCCTCTGTCTCAGAAGGTAATGTAGAGAGGTTTAATGACTCTACAAGTGTCCCCTCTGTCTCAGAAGGTAATGTAGAGAGGTTTAATGACTCTACAAGTGTCTCGTCTGTCTCAGAAGGTAATGTAGAGAGGTTTAATGACTCTACAAGTGTCTCCTCTGTCTCAGAAGGCAGAACCAGCACCTAGACAGAAGTCCTTAATCAATATATTTACTTCACAAACACTACTTATACTAGTTGATTCAATCATCTGTAAATTCACTCAGCCAAGCAGTATATTTCAAACACAGATTCAACCACAAAGACCAGGGAGGTCTTACAATGCCTTGCAAAGAAGGCCACCTGTTGGTAGATGGATAATTTTTCAAAAATAAAACAGATATTAAATATCCCTATGAGCACGGTGAAATTATTAATGACATTTTACATGGTGTAACAATACACCCAGTCACAACAAAGATACAGGAAGGAAACCGCTCAGGGATTTCATCACGAGGCCAATGGGGACTGACTTTAAAACAGAGTTTAATGGCTGTGATAGGAGAAAACTGAGGATGGATCAACAACATTGTAGTTACTCCACAATACTAACCTAAAGGACAGAGTTTAATGGCTGTGATAGGAGAACACTGAGGATGGATCTACAACATGGTAGTTACTCCACAATACTAACCTAAAGGACAGAGTGAAAAGAACACAAGCACACACACATATAAATACAAATCCATGGTTGTGAATGATGGTATTTAGCAGTCAAGGTTAATTAAATTGTTAGGAAAACCTTCAGGTGATGTTGTATTTAATTATGTCTTTAATTATGTATGCCGTTTCCTAAGGGAGACTGGTTTGACTGGTAGGGTTTAAAAACTGGTTAGAGCTTCCCTGTTAGAGCTTCCCTGTTAGAGCTTCCCTGGTAGAGCTTCCCTGTTAGAGCTTCACTGTTAGAGCTTCCCTGGTAGAGCTTCCCTGGTAGAGCTTCCCTGGTAGAGCTTCCTGTTAGAGCTTCCTGGTAGAGCTTCCTGGTAGAGCTTCCTGGTAGAGCTTCCTGTTAGAGCTTCCTGTTAGAGCTTCCTGTTAGAGCTTCCCTGGTAGAGCTTCCTGGTAGAGCTTCCCTGGTAGAGCTTCCTGGTAGAGCTTCCTGTTAGAGCTTCCCTGTTAGAGCTTCCCTGTTAGAGCTTCCTGTTAGAGCTTCCTGGTAGAGCTTCCTGTTAGAGCTTCCCTGGTAGAGCTTCCTGTTAGAGCTTCCCTGGTAGAGCTTCCTGGTAGAGCTTCCTGGTAGAGCTTCCTGTTAGAGCTTCCTGTTAGAGCTTCCTGGTAGAGCTTCCCTGTTAGAGCTTCCTGGTAGAGCTTCCTGGTAGAGCTTCCTGGTAGAGCTTCCTGTTAGAGCTTCCCTGTTAGAGCTTCCTGTTAGAGCTTCCCTGTTAGAGCTTCCCTGGTAGAGCTTCCTGGTAGAGCTTCCCTGTTAGAGCTTCCCTGTTAGAGCTTCCTGTTAGAGCTTCCCTGGTAGAGCTTCCCTGGTAGAGCTTCCCTGGTAGAGCTTCCCTGGTAGAGCTTCCCTGTTAGAGCTTCCCTGTTAGAGCTTCCCTGGTCCAGTTGGTAATTCACCACTAACGTGTAACAACACACGGTGTGAGACGAAAAGAAAAGACAAAATCACACCTCTAAATGATCACTCAGCTGACTGCTTTGTGCACCTGTGAGTAAGGTGGGCTGACGATGTGAAGTTATACCAAAAATGAAGTACTAAGCTTTGGTGATGATTTCATTTTGCCAGTGTTACGTTGTGTACCATGTGGCTAACATGCTAAAGGTGGGTCAGCTAGCTAGATCATAACTAGCTATAGCAAGTTAGCTAGCTATCTGACGTCAGTTAACACGGTTGGTTTGTTTGTGTTTGATATTTGTACCTGTTGTATCTGAGCTGGTGATAGTTTTTAGGTGTAACTTAGTGGGTATATATAATACTGTAACTTAGATAGGCCACTCTTGTCGTATTATGAAGGTTGACGGCGTTAGCCACTGAGGCTATAGTTAGTAGCTAAATAGCTACATTAGCAACCTAGCTAACCAACTAGCTAGCTAAGTAACGATGTTGTACAACTACACTCAGCGATATGAAGCAGCACAACAGAGATATTGCGATGAGAGAGATGTAAGACTTATTTTTTTTTATGTATATTTTTTAAACCTTTATTTAACAAAGGCAGGTCAGTTAAAGACACATTCTTATTTACAAAGACGACCTAGGAACAGTGGGCTATCTGCCTTGTTCAAGGAGGCAGAACAACAGAGTTTAGAG
>NC_056446.1:42820242-42833485 GCF_018296145.1 Oncorhynchus tshawytscha | reverse complement strand
GCAAACGTAGCTCTACTGGTCAAAACTTCCACGGGATGGTTGAGATAATGTAGGCTAATGTGATTAACATGAGGTTGAGATAATGTAGGCTAATGTGATTAGCATGAGGTTGAGCTAATGTAGGCTAATGTGATTAGCATGAGGTTGAGCTAATGTAGGCTAATGTGATTAGCATGAGGTTGAACTAAATCAAATCAAAATCAAATCAAATTTTATTTGTCACATACACATGGTTAGCAGATGTTAATGCGAGTGTAGCGAAATGCTTGTGCTTCTAGTTCCGACAATGCAGTAATAACGAGCAAGTAATCTAACTAACAATTCCAAAAAAAAAAACTACTGTCTTATACACAGTGTAAGGGGATAAAGAATATGTACATAAGGATATATGAATGAGTGATGGTACAGAGCAGCATAGGCAAGATACAGTAGATGATATCGAGTACAGTATATACATATGAGATAAGTATGTAAACCAAGTGGCATAGTTAAAGTGGCTAGTGATACATGTATTACATAAGGATGCAGTCGATGATATAGAGTACAGTATCAACGTATGCATATGAGATGAACAATGTAGGGTAAGTAACATTATATAAGGTAGCATTGTTTAAAGTGGCTAGTGATATATTTACATAATTTCCCATCAATTCCCATGATTAAAGTGGCTGGAGTAGAGTCAGTGTCATTGACAGTGTGTTGGCAGTAGCCACTCAATGTTAGTGGTGGCTGTTTAACAGTCTGATGGCCTTGAGATAGAAGCTGTTTTTCAGTCTCTCGGTCCCAGCTTTGATGCACCTGTACTGACCTCGCCTTCTGGATGACAGCGGGGTGAACAGGCAGTGGCTCGGGTGGTTGATGTCCTTGATGATCTTTATGGCCTTCCTGTAGCATCGGGTGGTGTAGGTGTCCTGGAGGGCAGGTAGTTTGCCCCCGGTGATGCGTTGTGCAGACCTCACTACCCTCTGGAGAGCCTTACGGTTGAGGCGGTGCAGTTGCCATACCAGGCGGTGATACAGCCCGCCAGGATGCTCTCGATTGTGCATCTGTAGAAGTTTGTGAGTGCTTTTGGTGACAAGCCGAATTTCTTCAGCCTCCTGAGGTTGAAGAGGCGCTGCTGCGCCTTCCTCACGATGCTGTCTGTGTGAGTGGACCAATTCAGTTTGTCTGTGATGTGTATGCCGAGGAACTTAAAACTTGCTACCCTCTCCACTACTGTTCCATCGATGTGGATGGGGGTGTTCCCTCTGCTGTTTCCTGAAGTCCACAATCATCTCCTTAGTTTTGTTGACGTTGAGTGTGAGGTTATTTTCCTGACACCACACTCCGAGGGCCCTCACCTCCTCCCTGTAGGCCGTCTCGTCGTTGTTGGTAATCAAGCCTACCACTGTTGTGTCGTCCATAAACTTGATGATTGAGTTGGAGCGTGCATGGCCACGCAGTCGTGGGTGAACAGGGAGTACAGGAGGGGGCTCAGAACGCACCCTTGTGGGGCCCCAGTGTTGAGGATCAGCGGGGAGGAGATGTTGTTGCCTACCCTCACCACCTGGGGCGGCCCGTCAGGAAGTCCAGTACCCAGTTGCACAGGGGCGGGGTCGAGACCCAGGGTCTCGAGCTTGATGACGAGCTAACGTAGGCTAATGTGATTAGCATGAGGTTGAGCTAATGTAGGCTAATGTGATTAGCATGAGGTTGAGCTAATGTAGGCTAATGTGATTAGCATGAGGTTGAGCTAACGTAGGCTAATGTGATTAGCATGAGGTTGAGCTAATGTAGGCTAATGTGATTAGCATGAGGTTGTGCTAATGTAGGCTAATGTGATTAGCATGAGGTTGAGCTAATGTAGGCTAATGTGATTAGCATGAGGTTGAGCTAACGTAGGCTAATGTGATTAGCATGAGGTTGAGCTAATGTAGGCTAATGTGATTAGCATGAGGTTGAACTAACGTAGGCTAATGTGATTAGCATGAGGTTGAGCTAACGTAGGCTAATGTGATTAGCATGAGGTTGAGCTAATGTAGGCTAATGTGATTAGCATGAGGTTGAACTAACGTAGGCTAATGTGATTAGCATGAGGTTGAGCTAACGTAGGCTAATGTGATTAGCATGAGGTTGAGCTAATGTAGGCTAATGTGATTAGCATGAGGTTGAGCTAATGTAGGCTAATGTGATTAGCATGAGGTTGAGCTAACGTAGGCTAATGTGATTAGCATGAGGTTGAGCTAATGTAGGCTAATGTGATTAGCATGAGGTTGAGCTAATGTAGGCTAATGTGATTAGCATGAGGTTGAGCTAACGTAGGCTAATGTGATTAGCATGAGGTTGTAAGTAACAAGAACATTTCCCAGGACATAGACTGCACTGTCAAATTTACAGTAGCTATTACAGTGAAATAATACCATGCTATTGGTAGTCAGTCAGTTAAGAACAAACTTAAAGAAAAATACAATTAGGAATATATGTATAATTATTAGTATTGTTGTCCGTTAGTGTACTCCAATCAGGGGAGGGTTGGTAGGTTAGTGTACTCCAATCAGGGGAGGGTTGGTAGGTTAGTGTACTCCAATCAGGGGGAGGGTTGGTAGGTTAGTGTACTCCAATCAGGGGAGGGACGGTAGGTTAGTGTATGTTAGTTTACTCCAATCAGGGAGGGATGGTAGGTTAGTTTACTCCAATCAGGGGAGGGATGGTAGGTTAGTGTACTCCAATCAGGGGAGGGTTGGTAGGTTAGTGTACTCCAATCAGGGGAGGGATGGTAGGTTAGTGTACTCCAATCAGGGGAGGTTGGTAGGTTAGTGTACTCCAATCAGGGGAGGTTGGTAGGTTAGTGTACTCCAATCAGGGGAGGGACGGTAGGTTAGTGTATGTTAGTTTACTCCAATCAGGGGAGGGATGGTAGGTTAGTTTACTCCAATCAGGGGAGGGATGGTAGGTTAGTGTACTCCAATCAGGGGAGGGTTGGTAGGTTAGTGTACTCCAATCAGGGGAGGGATGGTAGGTTAGTGTACTCCAATCAGGGGAGGGTTGGTAGGTTAGTGTACTCCAATCAGGGGAGGGTTGGTAGGTTAGTGTACTCCAATCAGGGGAGGGACGGTAGGTTAGTGTATGTTAGTTTACTCCAATCAGGGGAGGGATGGTAGGTTAGTTTACTCCAATCAGGGGAGGGATGGTAGGTTAGTGTACTCCAATCAGGGGAGGGATGACCCCCTGTATTTACACACAGAGCCTGATGTCCCCCTGTATTTACACTGAGGGCCCTGATGACCCCCTGTATTTACACTGAGGGCACTGATAACCCCTGTAATTAAACACAGAGCCTGATAACCCCTGTATTTACACACTGGGACCTAATGACCCCCTGTATTTACACACAGAGCCTGAAGTCCCCCTGTATTTAAACTGAGGGCCCTGATGACCCCCGGTATTTACACTGAGGGCCCTGATTACAACCTGTATTTACACACAGAGCCTGATGACCCCCTGTATTTACACACAGAGGGGCCTGATTACACCCTGTATTTACACACAGAGGGGCCCTGATTACAACCTGTATTTACACACAGAGCCTGATAACCCCCTGTATTTACACACAGGGGCCTGATGATCCCCTGTATTTACACGCAGAGCCCGATGTCCCCCTGTATTTACACTGAGGGCCCTAATGACCCCCTGTATTTACACGGAGGGCCCTGATAACCCCTGTAATTAAACACAGAGCCTGATAACCCCCTGTATTTACACACCGGGGCCTGATGACCCCTGTATTTACACACAGAGCCTGATGTCCGCCTGTATTTACACTGAGGGCCCTGATGACCCCCTGTATTTACACTGAGGGCCCTGATTACAACCTGTATTTACACACAGAGCCTGATAACCCCCTGTATTTACACACAGAGCCTGATGACCCCTTGTATTTACACACAGATCCTGTCTACCCCCTGTATTTACACACAGAGCCTAATGACCCCCTGTATTTACACACATAATCTGATTACACCCTGTATTTACACATAAACACAGAGGACCCTGATTACACCCTGTATTTACACACAGAGGGGCCCTGATTACCCCCTGTATTTACACATACACACAGAGGGCCCTGATTACACCCTGTATTTACACACAGAGGGGCCTGATTACACCCTGTATATACACACAAAGGGGCCCTGATTACCCCCTGCATTTACACACAGAGGGGCCCTGATTACCCCCTGCATTTACACATACACACAGAGGGCCCTGATTACACCCTGTATTTACACACAGAGGGGCCCTGATTACCCCTGCATTTACACATACACACAGAGGGGCCTGATATCCCCCTGTATTTACACTGAGGGCCCTGATGACCCCCTGTATTTACAAACAGAGCCTGATAACCCCCTGTATTTACACACCGGGGCCTGATGACCCCTGTATTTACACACAGAGCCTGATGTCCCCTGTATTTACACTGAGGGCCCTGATGACCCCTGTATTTACACTGAGGGCACTGATAACCCCTGTAATTAAACACAGAGCCTGATGTCCCCCTGTATTTACACTGAGGGCCCTGATAAACCCCTGTATTTACACACCGGGGCCTGATGACCCCCTGTATTTACACACAGAGCCTGATGTCCCCCTGTATTTACACTGAGGGCCCTGATGACCCCCGGTATTTACACTGAGGGCCCTGATTACAACCTGTATTTACACACAGAGCCTGATGACCCCCTGTATTTACACACAGAGGGGCCTGATTACACCCTGTATTTACACACAGGGGCCTGATGATCCCCTGTATTTACACGCAGAGCCCGATGTCCCCCTGTATTTACACTGAGGGCCCTGATGACCCCCTGTATTTACACTGAGGGCCCTGATAACCCCTGTATTTACACACAGGGGCCTGATGATCCCCTGTATTTACACACAGAGCCCGATGTCCCCTTGTATTTACACTGAGGGCCCTGATAACCCCTGTAATTAAACACAGAGCCTGATAACCCCCTGTATTTACACACCGGGGCCTGATGACCCCTGTATTTACACACAGAGCCTGATGTCCGCCTGTATTTACACTGAGGGCCCTGATGACCCCCTGTATTTACACTGAGGGCCCTGATTACAACCTGTATTTACACACAGAGTCTGATGACCCCTTGTATTTACACACAGATCCTGTCTACCCCCTGTATTTACACACAGAGCCTAATGACCACCTGTATTTACACACAGAGCCTGATGACCCCCTGTATTTACACACATAATCTGATTACACCCTGTATTTACACATAAACACAGAGGACCCTGATTACACCCTGTATTTACACACAGAGGGGCCTGATTACAACCTGTATTTATACACAGAGGGTCCTGATTACCCCCTGTATTTACACATACACACATAGGGGCCTCATTACCCCCTGTATTTACACAAACACACAGAGGGTCCTGATTACCCCCTGTATTTACACATACACACAGAGGGGCATGATTACACCCTGTATATAAGGCCTGATTACACCCTGTATATAAACACAGAGGTGCCCTGATTATCCCCTGTATATACACTCAGAGCAGGCCTGATTACACCCTGTATTTACACACAGAGGGGCCTGATTATCCCCTGTATTTACACTAAGATGGGCATGATTACCCCTGTATTTACACACAGAGGGGCCCTGATTACCCCTGTATTTACACACAGAGGGGCCTAATTGCCCACTGTATTTACACACAGAGGGGCCTGATTACACCCTGTATTTACACACAGGGGCCTGATGATCCCTTGTATTTACACGCAGAGCCCGATGTCCCCCTGTATTTACACTGAGGGCCCTGATGACCCCCTGTATTTATACACAGAGCCTGATGACCCACAGAATTTACACACAGAGTCTGATGACCCCTGTATTTACACTGAGGGCCCTGATGACCCCTGTATTTACACACAGAGCCTGTTTACCCCCTGTATTTACACACAGAGCCTAATGACAACCTGTATTTACACACAGAGCCCATCTGGACAAGAGGAATACCTATGTGAGAATGCTGTTCATCGACTACAGCTCGGCATTCAACACCATAGTACCCTCCAAGCTCGTCATCAAGCTCGAGACCCTGGGTCTCGACCCCCGCCCTGTGCAACTGGGTTCTGGACTTCCTGACGGGCCGCCCCAGGTGGTGAGGGTAGGCAACAACATCTCCTCCCCGCTGATCCTCAACACTGGGGCCCCACAAGGGTGCGTTCTGACCCCTCTCCTGTACTCCCTGTTCACCCACGACTGCGTAGCCATGCACGCCTCCAACTCAATCATCAAGTTTGCGGACGACACAACAGTGGTAGGCTTGATTACCAACAACGACGAGACGGCCTACAGGGAGGAGGTGAGGGCCCTCGGAGTGTGGTGTCAGGAAAATAACCTCACACTCAACGTCAACAAAACTAAGGAGATGATTGTGGACTTCAGGAAACAGCAGAGGGAACACCCCCATCCACATCGATGGAACAGTAGTGGAGAGGGTAGCAAGTTTTAAGATCCTCGGCATACACATCACAGACAAACTGAATTGGTCCACTCACACAGACAGCATCGTGAGGAAGGCGCAGCAGCGCCTCTTCAACCTCAGGAGGCTGAAGAAATTCGGCTTGTCACCAAAAGCACTCACAAACTTCTACAGATGCACAATCGAGAGTATCCTGGCGGGCTGTATCACCGCCTGGTACGGCAACTGCTCCGCCCTCAACCGTAAGGCTCTCCAGAGGGTAGTGAGGTCTGCACAACGCATCACCGGGGCAAACTACCTGCCCTCCAGGACACCTACACCACCCGATGCTACAGGAAGGCCATAAAGATCATCAAGGACATCAACCACCCGAGCCACTGCCTGTTCACCCCGCTGTCATCCAGAAGGCGAGGTCAGTACAGGTGCATCAAAGCTGGGACCGAGAGACTGAAAAACAGCTTCTATCTCAAGGCCATCAGACTGTTAAACAGCCACCACTAACATTGAGTGGCTGCTGCCAACACACTGTCAATGACACTGACTCAACTCCAGCCACATAATAATGGGAATTGATGGGAAATGATGTAAATATATCACTAGCCACTTTAAACAATGCTACCTTATATAATGTTACTTACCCTACATTATTCATCTCATATGCATACGTTGATACTGTACTCTATATCATCGACTGCATCCTTATGTAATACATGTATCACTAGCCACTTTAACTATGCCACTTGGTTTACATACTCATCTCATATGTATATACTGTACTCGATACCATCTACTGTATCTTGCCTATGCTGATCTGTACCATCACTCATTCATATATCCTTATATACATATTCTTTATCCCCTTACACTGTGTATAAGACAGTAGTTTTTGGAATTGTTAGTTAGATTACTTGTTCGTTATTACTGCATTGTCGGAACTAGAAGCACAAGCATTTCGCTACACTCGCATTAACATCTGCTAACCAGGTGTATGTGACAAATAAAATTTGATTTGATTTGATTACACCCTGTATTTACACACAATGCCAGATAACCCCTGTATTTACACACAGGGGCCTGATGATCCCCTGTATTTACACGCAGAGCCCGTTGTCCCCCTGTATTTACACTGAGGGCCCTGATGACCCCCTGTATTTACACTGAGGGCCCTGATTACAACCTGTATTTACACACAGGGCCTGATGACCCCCTGTATTTACACACAGAGCCTGATGACCCCTGTATTTACACACAGAGCATGATTACCCCTTGTATTTACACACAGAGCCTGATGACACCCTGTATTTACACACAGAGAATGATTACCCCCTGTATTTACACAGAGGGCTCTAATGACAACCTGTATTTATACACAGAGCCCGATGACCCCTGTATTTACACACCGAGCCTGATAACCCCCTGTATTTACACACAGGGGCCTGATGATCCCCTGTATTTACACGCAGAGCCCGATGTCCCCTGTATTTACACTGAGGGCCCTGATGACCCCTGTATTTACACTGAGGGCCCTGATAACCCCTGTAATTACACACAGAGCCTGATGACCCCTGTATTTACACACCGGGGCCTGATGACCCCCTGTTTTACACACAGAGCCTGATGTCCCCTGTATTTACACTGAGGGCCCTGATGACCCCCTGTATTTACACTGAGGGCCCTGATTACAACCTGTATTTACACACAGAGCCTGATGATCCCTGTATTTACACGCAGAGCCTGTTGTCCCCCTGTATTTACACTGAGGGCCCTGATGACCCCCTGTATTTACACTGAGGGCCCTGATAACCCCTGTAATTACACACAGAGCCTGATGACCCCCTGTATTTACACACCGAGCCTGATAACCCCTGTATTTACACACAGGGGCCTGATGATCCCCTGTATTTACACGCAGAGCCCGATGTCCCCCTGCATTTACACTGAGGGCCCTGATGACCCCTGTATTTACACTGAGGGCCCTGATAACCCCTGTAATTAAACACAGAGCCTCATAACCCCTGTATTTACACACCGGGGCCTGATGACCCCCTGTATTTACACACAGAGTCTGATGTCCCCCTGTATTTACACTGAGGGCCCTGATTACAACCTGTATTTACACACAGGGCCTGATGACCCCTGTATTTACACACAGAGCCTGATGACCCCCTGTATTTACACACAGAGCATGATTACCCCTTGTATTTACACACAGAGCCTGATGACACCCTGTATTTACACACAGAGAATGATTACCCCTGTATTTACACAGAGGGCTCTAATGACAACCTGTATTTATACACAGAGCCTGATGACCCCTGTATTTACACACCGAGCCTGATAACCCCTGTATTTACACACAGGGGCCTGATGATCCCCTGTATTTACACGCAGAGCCCGATGTCCCCTGTATTTACACTGAGGGCCCTGATGACCCCTGTATTTACACTGAGGGCCCTGATAACCCCTGTAATTACACACAGAGCCTGATGACCCCCTGTATTTACACACCGAGCCTGATAACCCCTGTATTTACACACAGGGGCCTGATGATATCCTGTATTTACACGCAGAGCCCGATGTCCCCTGTATTTACACTGAGGGCCCTGATGACCCCCTGTATTTGCACTGAGGGCCCTGATAACCCCTGTAATTAAACACAGAGCCTGATAACCCCCTGTATTTACACACCGGGGCCTGATGACCCCTGTATTTACACACAGAGCCTGATGTCCCCCTGTATTTACACTGAGGGCCCTGATGACCCCCTGTATTTACACTGAGGGCCCTGATTACAACCTGTATTTACACACAGAGCCTGATGACGCCCTGTATTTACACACAGAGCCTGATGACCCCCTGTATTTACACAGAGGGCCCTAATGACAACCTGTATTTACACACAGACCCTGATGACCCCCTGTATTTACACTGAGGGCCCTGATAACCCCTGTAATTACACACAGAGCCTGATGACCCCTGTATTTACACACCGAGCCTGATAACCCCCTGTATTTACACACAGGGGCCTGATGACCACCTGTATTTACACTGAGGGCCCTGATGTCCCCATGTATTTACACACAGAGCCTGATGACCCCTGTATTTACACACCGAGCCTGATAACCCCTGTATTTACACACAGGGGCCTGATGATCCCCTGTATTTACACTGAGGGCCCTGATAACCCCTGTAATTACACACAGAGCCCGATAACCCCTGTATTTAAACATCGGAGCCTGATGACCCCTGTATTTACACACAGAGCCTGATGTCCCCCTGTATTTACACTGAGGGCCCTGATGACCCCCTGTGTTTACACTGAGGGCCCTGATTACCCCTGTATTTACACACAGAGGGCCCCGATGACCCCTGTATTTACACTGAGGGCCCTGATGACCCCTGTGTTTACACTGAGGGCCCGATGAACCCCTGTATTTACACACAGAGGACCCCGATGACCCCTGTATTTACACAGAGGGCCCTGATGACCCCCTGTATTTACACACAGAGGGCCCCAATGACCCCCTATATTTACACACAGATGGCCCTGATGAACCCCTGTATTTACACACAGAGGGCCCGATGAACCCCTGTATTTACACACAGAGGACCCCGATGACCCCTGTATTTACACACAGAGGGCCCGATGAACCCCTGTATTTACACACAGAGCCAGATTATCCCCTGTATTTACACAGAGCGCCCTGATTACCCCCTGTATTTACACAGAGGGCCCTAATGACAACCTGTATTTACACGCAGAGCCCGTTGTCCCCTGTATTTACACTGAGGGCCCTGATGACCCTCTGTATTTACACTGAGGGCCCTGATAACCCCTGTAATTACACACAGAGCCTGATGACCCCCTGTATTTACACACCGAGCCTGATAACCCCTGTATTTACACACAGGGGCCTGATGATCCCCTGTATTTACACGCAGAGCCCGATGTCCCCCTGTATTTACACTGAGGGCCCTGATGACCCCTGTATTTACACTGAGGGCCCTGATAACCCCTGTAATTAAACACAGAGCCTCATAACCCCTGTATTTACACACGGGGCCTGATGACCCCTGTATTTACACACAGAGTCTGATGTCCCCTGTATTTACACTGAGGGCCCTGATTACAACCTGTATTTACACACAGGGCCTGATGACCCCCTGTATTTACACACAGAGCCTGATGACCCCTGTATTTACACACAGAGCCTGATGACCCCCTGTATTTACACACAGAGCATGATTACCCCTTGTATTTACACACAGAGCCTGATGACACCCTGTATTTACACACAGAGAATGATTACCCCCTGTATTTACACAGAGGGCTCTAATGACAACCTGTATTTATACACAGAGCCTGATGACCCCTGTATTTACACACCGAGCCTGATAACCCCCTGTATTTACACACAGGGGCCTGATGATCCCCTGTATTTACACGCAGAGCCCGATGTCCCCTGTATTTACACTGAGGGCCCTGATGACCCCTGTATTTACACTGAGGGCCCTGATAACCCCTGTAATTACACACAGAGCCTGATGACCCCCTGTATTTACACACCGAGCCTGATAACCCCCTGTATTTACACACAGGGGCCTGATGATATCCTGTATTTACACGCAGAGCCCGATGTCCCCCTGTATTTACACTGAGGGCCCTGATGACCCCCTGTATTTGCACTGAGGGCCCTGATAACCCCTGTAATTAAACACAGAGCCTGATAACCCCTGTATTTACACACGGGGCCTGATGACCCCCTGTATTTACACACAGAGCCTGATGTCCCCCTGTATTTACACTGAGGGCCCTGATGACCCCTGTATTTACACTGAGGGCCCTGATTACAACCTGTATTTACACACAGAGCCTGATGACGCCCTGTATTTACACACAGAGCCTGATGACCCCCTGTATTTACACAGAGGGCCCTAATGACAACCTGTATTTACACACAGAGCCTGATGACCCCTGTATTTACACTGAGGGCCCTGATAACCCCTGTAATTACACACAGAGCCTGATGACCCCCTGTATTTACACACCGAGCCTGATAACCCCTGTATTTACACACAGGGGCCTGATGACCACCTGTATTTACACTGAGGGCCCTGATGTCCCCATGTATTTACACACAGAGCCTGATGACCCCCTGTATTTACACCGAGCCTGATAACCCCTGTATTTACACACAGGGGCCTGATGATCCCCTGTATTTACACTGAGGGCCCTGATAACCCCTGTAATTACACACAGAGCCCGATAACCCCCTGTATTTAAACATCGGAGCCTGATGACCCCTGTATTTACACACAGAGCCTGATGTCCCCTGTATTTACACTGAGGGCCCTGATGACCCCCTGTGTTTACACTGAGGGCCCTGATTACCCCTGTATTTACACACAGAGGGCCCCGATGACCCCTGTATTTACACTGAGGGCCCTGATGACCCCTGTGTTTACACTGAGGGCCCGATGAACCCCTGTATTTACACACAGAGGACCCCGATGACCCCTGTATTTACACAGAGGGCCCTGATGACCCCTGTATTTACACACAGAGGGCCCCAATGACCCCTATATTTACACACAGATGGCCCTGATGACCCCTGTATTTACACACAGAGGACCCCGATGACCCCTGTATTTACACACAGAGGGCCCGATGAACCCCTGTATTTACACACAGAGCCAGATTATCCCCTGTATTTACACAGAGCGCCCTGATTACCCCCTGTATTTACACAGAGGGCCCTAATGACAACCTGTATTTACACACCGAGCCTGATAACCCCCTGTATTTACACACAGGGGCCTGATGACCACCTGTATTTACACTGAGGGCCCTGATAACCCCTGTAATTAAACACAGAGCCTCATAACCCCCTGTATTTACACACCGACCCTGATAACCCCCTGTATTTACACACCGAGCCTGATAACCCCCTGTATTTACACACAGGGCCCTAATGACAACCTGTATTTACACACAGGGGCCTGATGACCACCTGTATTTACACTGAGGGCCCTGATGTCCCCATGTATTTACACACAGAGCCTGATGACCCCTGTATTTACACACAGGGGCCTGATGACCACCTGTATTTACACTGAGGGCCCTGATGTCCCCTGTATTTACACACATAGCCTGATGACCCCCTGTATTTACACACCGAGCCTGATAACCCCTGTATTTACACACAGGGGCCTGATGATCCCCTGTATTTACACTGAGGGCCCGTATAACCCCTGTAATTACACACAGAGCCCGATAACCCCTGTATTTAAACATTGGAGCCTGATGACCCCCTGTATTTACACACCGAGCCTGATAACCCCTGTATTTACACACAGGGGCCTGATGACCACCTGTATTTACACTGAGGGCCCTGATGTCCCCCTGTATTTACACACATAGCCTGATGACCCCTGTATTTACACACAGAGCCTGATGTCCCCTGTATTTACACTGAGGGCCCTGATGACCCCCTGTGTTTACACTGAGGGCCCTGATTACAACCTGTATTTACACAGAGGGCCCTGATGACCCTTGTATTTACACAGAGGGCCCTGATTACCCCCTGTATTTACACACAGAGGGCCCGATGAACCCCTGTATTTACACACAGAGGACCCCGATGACCCCTGTATTTACACAGAGGGCCCTGATGACCCCTTGTATTTACACTGAGGGCCCTGATGACCCCTGTATTTACACAGAGGGCCCTGATTACCCCCTGTATTT
>NC_056446.1:42800242-42815242 GCF_018296145.1 Oncorhynchus tshawytscha | reverse complement strand
AAAAATAACAACAATTTTTCCAAATAAAATAAATAAAAAGTTCAGTTCATTTGTGAAATGTCTTTCCCGTTTGAGCCAATCAGTTATATATACCACCTGTATACCACCTGTATACCACCTGTATACCACCTGTATACCACCTGTATATGACCTGTATACCACCTGTATACCACCTGTATACCACCTGTATACCACCTGTATACCACCTGTATACCACCTGTATACCACCTGTATATCACCTGTATACCACCTGTATACCACCTGTATACCACCTGTATACCACCTGTATACCACCTGTATATGACCTGTATACCACCTGTATACCACCTGTATATGACCTGTATACCACCTGTATACCACCTGTATACCACCTGTATATGACCTGTATACCACCTGTATACCACCTGTATATCACCTGTATATCACCTGTATACCACCTGTATATGACCTGTATACCACCTGTATACCACCTGTATATGACCTGTATACCACCTGTATATCACCTGTATATGACCTGTATACCACCTGTATACCACCTGTATACCACCTGTATATGACCTGTATATGACCTGTATACCACCTGTATACCACCTGTATATGACCTGTATACCACCTGTATATCACCTGTATACCACCTGTATACCACCTGTATACCACCTGTATATCACCTGTATACCACCTGTATATGACCTGTATACCACCTGTATACCACCTGTATATGACCTGTATACCACCTGTATACCACCTGTATACCACCTGTATACCACCTGTATACCACCTGTATATCACCTGTATATCACCTGTATACCACCTGTATATGACCTGTATACCACCTGTATACCACCTGTATATGACCTGTATACCACCTGTATATCACCTGTATATGACCTGTATACCACCTGTATACCACCTGTATACCACCTGTATACCACCTGTATATGACCTGTATACCACCTGTATACCACCTGTATATGACCTGTATACCACCTGTATATCACCTGTATACCACCTGTATACCACCTGTATACCACCTGTATATCACCTGTATATCACCTGTATACCACCTGTATATGACCTGTATACCACCTGTATACCACCTGTATATGACCTGTATACCACCTGTATACCACCTGTATACCACCTGTATACCACCTGTATATCACCTGTATATCACCTGTATACCACCTGTATATGACCTGTATACCACCTGTATACCACCTGTATACCACCTGTATATGACCTGTATACCACCTGTATATCACCTGTATACCACCTGTATACCACCTGTATACCACCTGTATATGACCTGTATACCACCTGTATACCACCTGTATATGACCTGTATACCACCTGTATACCACCTGTATATGACCTGTATACCACCTGTATACCACCTGTATATGACCTGTATACCACCTGTATACCACCTGTATACCACCTGTATACCACCTGTATATCACCTGTATACCACCTGTATATGACCTGTATACCACCTGTATACCACCTGTATATGACCTGTATACCACCTGTATATCACCTGTATACCACCTGTATACCACCTGTATACCACCTGTATATGACCTGTATACCACCTGTATACCACCTGTATATGACCTGTATACCACCTGTATACCACCTGTATATGACCTGTATACCACCTGTATACCACCTGTATACCACCTGTATATGACCTGTATACCACCTGTATATCACCTGTATATGACCTGTATACCACCTGTATACCACCTGTATACCACCTGTATACCACCTGTATATGACCTGTATACCACCTGTATACCACCTGTATATGACCTGTATACCACCTGTATACCACCTGTATATGACCTGTATACCACCTGTATACCACCTGTATATGACCTGTATACCACCTGTATACCACCTGTATACCACCTGTATACCACCTGTATACCACCTGTATATGACCTGTATACCACCTGTATATGACCTGTATACCACCTGTATATCACCTGTATACCACCTGTATATCACCTGTATATCACCTGTATACCACCTGTATACCACCTGTATACCACCTGTATACCACCTCTATACCACCTGTATATCACCTGTATACCACCTGTATATCACCTGTATATAACCTGTATACCACCTGTATATCACCTGTATACCACCTGTATATCACCTGTATATGACCTGTATACCACCTGTATACCACCTGTATACCACCTGTATATGACCTGTATACCACCTGTATATGACCTGTATACCACCTGTATATCACCTGTATACCACCTGTATATGACCTGTATACCACCTGTATATCACCTGTATATGACCTGTATACCACCTGTATATGACCTGTATACCACCTGTATATGACCTGTATACCACCTGTATATCACCTGTATACCACCTGTATATGACCTGTATACCACCTGTATATCACCTGTATACCACCTGTATACCACCTGTATATCACCTGTATATGACCTGTATATCACCTGTATACCACCTGTATACCACCTCTATACCACCTGTATACCACCTGTATACCACCTCTATACCACCTGTATACCACCTGTATATCACCTGTATATCACCTGTATACCACCTGTATATCACCTGTATACCACCTGTATACCACCTGTATATCACCTGTATATGACCTGTATACCACCTGTATACCACCTGTATACCACCTGTATACCACCTGTATACCACCTCTATACCACCTGTATATGACCTGTATACCACCTGTATATGACCTGTATACCACCTGTATACCACCTGTATACCACCTGTATACCACCTGTATATGACCTGTATATCACCTGTATACCACCTGTATATCACCTGTATATCACCTGTATACCACCTGTATACCACCTGTATACCACCTGTATATCACCTGTATACCACCTGTATACCACCTGTATACCACCTGTATACCACCTGTATACCACCTGTATATCACCTGTATACCACCTGTATACCACCTGTATACCACCTGTATACCACCTGTATACCACCTGTATACCACCTGTATACCACCTGTATATCACCTGTATATCACCTGTATACCACCTGTATACCACCTGTATATCACCTGTATACCACCTGTATACCACCTGTATACCACCTGTATACCACCTGCATACCACCTGTATATCACCTGTATATCACCTGTATACCACCTGTATATCACCTGTATACCACCTGTATACCACCTGTATATCACCTGTATATGACCTGTATACCACCTGTATACCACCTGTATACCACCTGTATACCACCTCTATACCACCTGTATACCACCTGCATACCACCTGTATATCACCTGTATATCACCTGTATACCACCTGTATATCACCTGTATACCACCTGTATACCACCTGTATATCACCTGTATATGACCTGTATACCACCTGTATACCACCTGTATACCACCTGTATACCACCTCTATACCACCTGTATACCACCTGTATACCACCTGTATACCACCTGTATACCACCTGTATACCACCTGTATATCACCTGTATATGACCTGTATACCACCTGTATACCACCTGTATATGACCTGTATACCACCTGTATATCACCTGTATATCACCTGTATATCACCTGTATACCACCTGTATATCACCTGTATACCACCTGTATACCACCTGTATATCACCTGTATACCACCTGTATACCACCTGTATACCACCTGTATACGACCTGTATATGACCTGTATACCACCTGTATACCACCTGTATATGACCTGTATACCACCTGTATATGACCTGTATACCACCTGTATACCACCTGTATACCACCTGTATATCACCTGTATACCACCTCTATACCACCTGTATACCACCTGTATATCACCTGTATACCACCTGTATACCACCTGTATATGACCTGTATACCACCTGTATACCACCTGTATATGACCTGTATACCACCTGTATACCACCTGTATATGACCTGTATACCACCTGTATACCACCTGTATATGACCTGTATACCACCTGTATACCACCTGTATACCACCTGTATACCACCTGTATACCACCTGTATATGACCTGTATACCACCTGTATATGACCTGTATACCACCTGTATATCACCTGTATACCACCTGTATATCACCTGTATATCACCTGTATACCACCTGTATACCACCTGTATACCACCTGTATATCACCTGTATACCACCTCTATACCACCTGTATATCACCTGTATACCACCTGTATATCACCTGTATATCACCTGTATACCACCTGTATATCACCTGTATACCACCTGTATATCACCTGTATATGACCTGTATACCACCTGTATACCACCTGTATACCACCTGTATATGACCTGTATACCACCTGTATATGACCTGTATACCACCTGTATATCACCTGTATACCACCTGTATATGACCTGTATACCACCTGTATATCACCTGTATATGACCTGTATACCACCTGTATATGACCTGTATACCACCTGTATATGACCTGTATACCACCTGTATATCACCTGTATACCACCTGTATATGACCTGTATACCACCTGTATATCACCTGTATACCACCTGTATACCACCTGTATATCACCTGTATATGACCTGTATATCACCTGTATACCACCTGTATACCACCTGTATACCACCTCTATACCACCTGTATACCACCTGTATATCACCTG
Source organism: Oncorhynchus tshawytscha (assembly GCF_018296145.1). Taxonomy (NCBI): domain Eukaryota; kingdom Metazoa; phylum Chordata; class Actinopteri; order Salmoniformes; family Salmonidae; genus Oncorhynchus; species Oncorhynchus tshawytscha. The sequence continues at coordinate 42,810,567 of NC_056446.1, read as the reverse complement.
TATATCACCTGTATACCACCTGTATATCACCTGTATACCACCTGTATACCACCAGTATATCACCTGTATATGACCTGTATACCACCTGTATACCACCTGTATACCACCTGTATACCACCTGTATACCACCTCTATACCACCTGTATATGACCTGTATACCACCTGTATATGACCTGTATACCACCTGTATACCACCTGTATACCACCTGTATACCACCTGTATATGACCTGTATATCACCTGTATACCACCTGTATATCACCTGTATATCACCTGTATACCACCTGTATACCACCTGTATACCACCTGTATATCACCTGTATACCACCTGTATATCACCTGTATACCACCTGTATACCACCTGTATACCACCTGTATACCACCTGTATATCACCTGTATACCACCTGTATATCACCTGTATACCACCTGTATACCACCTGTATACCACCTGTATACCACCTGTATACCACCTGTATACCACCTGTATACCACCTGTATATCACCTGTATACCACCTGTATACCACCTGTATACCACCTGTATACCACCTGTATATCACCTGTATATCACCTGTATACCACCTGTATACCACCTGTATATCACCTGTATACCACCTGTATACCACCTGTATATGACCTGTATACAACCTGTATATCACCTGTATATCACCTGTATACCACCTGTATACCACCTGTATACCACCTGTATATGACCTGTATACCACCTGTATACCACCTGTATATCACCTGTATACCACCTGTATACCACCTGTATACCACCTGTATATCACCTGTATATCACCTGTATACCACCTGTATACCACCTGTATATCACCTGTATACCACCTGTATACCACCTGTATACCACCTGTATACCACCTGCATACCACCTGTATATCACCTGTATACCACCTGTATATCACCTGTATACCACCTGTATACCACCTGTATATCACCTGTATATGACCTGTATACCACCTGTATACCACCTGTATACCACCTGTATACCACCTGTATACCACCTGTATATCACCTGTATATCACCTGTATACCACCTGTATATCACCTGTATACCACCTGTATACCACCTGTATATCACCTGTATACCACCTGTATACCACCTGTATACCACCTGTATACCACCTGTATATGACCTGTATACCACCTGTATACCACCTGTATACCACCTGTATATCACCTGTATATCACCTGTATACCACCTGTATACCACCTGTATACCACCTGTATACCACCTGTATATGACCTGTATACCACCTGTATACCACCTGTATACCACCTGTATACCACCTCTATACCACCTGTATACCACCTGTATACCACCTGTATACCACCTGTATATCACCTGTATACCACCTGTATACCACCTGTATATCACCTGTATATGACCTGTATACCACCTGTATACGACCTGTATATGACCTGTATACCACCTGTATACCACCTGTATATGACCTGTATACCACCTGTATACCACCTGTATATGACCTGTATACCACCTGTATATGACCTGTATACCACCTGTATACCACCTGTATACCACCTGTATATGACCTGTATACCACCTGTATACCACCTGTATACCACCTGTATATCACCTGTATACCACCTGTATACCACCTGTATATGACCTGTATACCACCTGTATACCACCTGTATATCACCTGTATACCACCTGTATACCACCTGTATACCACCTGTATATGACCTGTATACCACCTGTATACCACCTGTATACCACCTGTATACCACCTGTATACCACCTGTATATGACCTGTATACCACCTGTATACCACCTGTATACCACCTGTATATCACCTGTATATGACCTGTATACCACCTGTATATCACCTGTATATGACCTGTATACCACCTGTATACCACCTGTATATGACCTGTATACCACCTGTATACCACCTGTATATGACCTGTATACCACCTGTATACCACCTGTATATGACCTGTATACCACCTGTATACCACCTGTATACCACCTGTATATGACCTGTATACCACCTGTATATGACCTGTATACCACCTGTATACCACCTGTATACCACCTGTATATGACCTGTATACCACCTGTATATGACCTGTATACCACATGTATACCACCTGTATATCACCTGTATATGACCTGTATACCACCTGTATATGACCTGTATACCACCTGTATATGACCTGTATACCACCTGTATATCACCTGTATATCACCTGTATATCACCTGTATATCACCTGTATACCACCTGTATATCACCTGTATACCACCTGTATACCACCTGTATATCACCTGTATATCACCTGTATACCACCTGTATATCACCTGTATACCACCTGTATATCACCTGTATATCACCTGTATACCACCTGTATATCACCTGTATATCACCTGTATACCACCTGTATACCACCTGTATACCACCTGTATACCACCTGTATATCACCTGTATACCACCTGTATACGACCTGTATATCACCTGTATACCACCTGTATATCACCTGTATACCACCTGTATATGACCTGTATACCACCTGTATACCACCTGTATATCACCTGTATACCACCTGTATATGACCTGTATATGACCTGTATATCACCTGTATATCACCTGTATACCACCTGTATATCACCTGTATATCACCTGTATATCACCTGTATACCACCTGTATATCACCTGTATACCACCTGTATATCACCTGTATACCACCTGTATACCACCTGTATATCACCTGTATACCACCTGTATATGACCTGTATACCACCTGTATACCACCTGTATATCACCTGTATACCACCTGTATACCACCTGTATACCACCTGTATACCACCTGTATACCACCTGTATACCACCTGTATACCACCTGTATATGACCTGTATACCACCTGTATACCACCTGTATACCACCTGTATACCACCTGTATATGACCTGTATACCACCTGTATACCACCTGTATACCACCTGTATACCACCTGTATACCACCTGTATATCACCTCTACCTTGTCACAACACAACTGATTGGCTCAACTTTTAATTTAAATTTTTTAAATTATTTTTAATCTCAGCAAATCTACACACAATACTCCAATAATGAAAAAGTGGAAGCAGTTTTTTTTGTTGAAATGTTGGTAAATGTGTTAAAAATCAAAACAGATACCTTATTTACATAGAGTATATAGTATACAGTACATATATTTCTATCGTAATGTAGTTCTATATGACCTGTGATACACATCATCCACTCATAGTAACAATATCACAACTCTATAATGTGTGTGTGTGTGTGTGTGTGTGTGTGTGTGTGTGTGTGTGTGTGTGTGTGTGTGTAATGGTGACAGTGATAACAATAGGATCCAGGTCAGATTATGGGGTCTAACAGGGAGACAGGTCGAACCAGACAGACAATAACATCTGAGATATTATTACACACTCAGTGGTGGTATAGAGACACTCTACAGGTATACACACAAACACACACACACACACACACACACACACACGCAAGCACACACACACACGCGCAAGCACACACACACGCGCAAGCACACACACACACACAAGCAAGCACACACACACACACAAGCAAGCACACACACACGCAAACACACACACACAAGCACACACACACACACACGCAAGCACACACACAAGCAAGCACACACACACACAAGCAAGCACACACACACACCCACTGCAGGAATATTTAATCTTACATAGAAACAAACACACACAACAGATGCACAACGACACAATAAATGCTCTCACACACACACAAATGCTCTCACACACACACAAATGCTCTCACACACACACACAAATGCTCTCACAGACACAAATTCTCTCACACACTAGTTGGTGTAGATAAGAGCAGGTGTGTGTAATGCAGCTTGACATAAAGTGTAGTCAACTTTGTTCTAAGCACAGAAAATAATCTGATTGGTTTAGGGCAGAACAAGTGTGATTGGTTAATAAAAACTCAGTCATCTCAAGTTAACAGCTGTTAAACTGATTAAAACATGGTGGATATTTGAACTGGGAATCTTGTAAATAAACCTTTGAGTTTTGAAATCATGATTGTGTTACATTAGTCAGACAAATGTGACAAAATCTCTAAGATACAACTGGTCTCAACCAGCAAAGAGTCAAATGTAGCAAGCTAGCAGCAACATGCTACGTTAATTAGAGAAAGCTAGCAGCAACATGCTAAGTTAATTAGAGCAAGCTAGCAGCAACATGCTAAGTTAATTAGAGAAAGCTAGCAGCAACATGCTAAGTTAATTAGAGCAAGCTAGCAGCAACATGCTAAGTTAATTAGAGAAAGCTAGCAGCAACATGCTAAGTTAATTAGAGCAAGCTAGCAGCAACATGCTAAGTTAATTAGAGAAAGCTAGCAGCAACATGCTACGTTAATTAGAGAAAGCTAGCAGCAACATGCTAAGTTAATTAGAGCAAGCTAGCAGCAACATGCTAAGTTAATTAGAGCAAGCTAGCAGCAACATGCTAAGTTAATTAGAGAAAGCTAGCAGCAACATGCTAAGTTAATTAGAGCAAGCTAGCAGCAACATGCTAAGTTAATTAGAGAAAGCTAGCAGCAACATGCTACGTTAATTAGAGAAAGCTAGCAGCAACATGCTAAGTTAATTAGAGAAAGCTAGCAGCAACATGCTACGTTAATTAGAGCAAGCTAGCAGCAACATGCTAAGTTAATTAGAGCAAGCTAGCAGCAACATGCTAAGTTAATTAGAGCAAGCTAGTAGTAACATGCTAAGTTAATTAGCGCAAGCTAGCTAATTAGCGAGCAGTCTCTTAGCTCCTAATGTTGAATGAATAAATAGAGCTAGCTGCACTACACGTGATGTGAATCTGCAGGTCTGACAGGTGTGCTGCTACCTGGGGGATGTCCATCATCTAGTCAGAGTTAGTGCGGCTTTATTAAGGCTCATAAAACACTACAGATAACACACACACACACAACCATGCATACACACACAACCATGCACACACACGTGCACAATACAAAGTCTGTCTGTCTGTCTGTCTGTCTGTCTGTCTGTCTGTCTGTCTGTCTGTCTGTCTGTCTGTCTGTCTGTCTTGTCTATATAAGCTTATTGAATGAGAGAGAGAGGGAGATGAATGATTGGAGAGAGAGAATCGTTAGAGGGAGAGGATAGAGAGAGGATAGATAGAGAGAGAGAGGATAGATAGAGAGAGAGAGGATAGATAGAGGATAGATAGAGAAAGAGAGGATAGATAGAGAGAGAGAGGATAGATAGAGAGAGAGAGGATAGATAGAGAGAGAGAGGATAGATAGAGAGAGAGGATAGATAGAGAGAGGATAGATAGAGAAAGAGAGGATAGATAGAGAGAGAGAGGATAGATAGAGAGAGAGAGGATAGATAGAGAGAGAGAGAGGATAGATAGAGAAAGAGAGGATAGATAGAGAGAGAGATGATAGATAGATAGAGAAAATGAACCCCTTGGTTTCACCTGGCCCTGCTCTAAGTCATTTAATTTGAGAAGCGTCTTTGTGCTACTTACAGAAAACCCCTGCTGCTGAGAAAAGACAGAGAACAAAGGGTTAATACTCACACAACACTGTGTGTGTCAGAGAGAGAGAGATATGAGAAAAATGACTAAAACAGGGAGTACAGTATGATTAACTCTTTCAGCTCTGGTCTGGACTCCTCTCTCTTTCTCTGGTCTGAGTCAAGACAACCAGAGACACTTATGAGCACACACACACACACGCACACAGTAAGTATCAAGGAAGAAGAGTAGGTCATCCTTGGGTTTGAGTCTCAAAACACTTAAGGTGTGTGTGTGTGTGTGTTTTTGTGTGTGTGTGTGTGTGTGACTGACAATAATTTGGTGGGGCTTTGTTTAGTGTGTCAATATTTCCAGTGTTGGTGTGTGTGTGTGTGTTCATGCTCTGATGAGTAGATTAGGTACTACATAAACCTGATCTGCTGATTTTTCACCTGCAGCTCCATCAGGTCCTATTGTATGTCTACTTGTATGTACACTACTTCTGACCAGGTACTATACACTATATTCCCTACTTAGTACACTACTTCTGACCAGGTCCTATACACTATATTCCCTACTTAGTACACTACTTCTGACCAGGTCCTATACACTATATTCCCTACTTAGTACACTACTTCTGACCAGGTACTATACACTATATTCCCTACTTAGTACACTACTTCTGACCAGGTACTATACACTATATTCCCTACTTAGTACACTACTTCTGACCAGGTCCTATACACTATATTCCCTACTTAGTACACTACTTCTGACCAGGTCCTATACACTATATTCCCTACTTAGTACACTACTTCTGACCAGGTCCTATACACTATATTCCCTACTTAGTACACTACTTCTGACCAGGTACTATACACTATATTCCCTACTTAGTACACTACTTCTGACCAGGTACTATACACTATATTCCCTACTTAGTACACTACTTCTGACCAGGCTCCGCACAGGGAATAGGGTGCCTTTCTCAGACACAGTCAGACAGCACCGTGGAAAGTGAAAAAGTTAATAATTACATCATCAGGTGATTTGAGGGCCAGCCAATCAGAGGAGAGGTCCCCCACTTCTGTCTTCAGGGCAGAAAGCCTTGTTTGACTTGCAAATGACTGATACGCAAACTTTCAGCTCTGGAATTCTCTCTGCCTTTGTCTCCTCTCCATCTGTCTCTCTTTCTCTCTCCCTTTGTCTCCTCTCCTTCTCTCCATCTGTCTCTCTTTTTCTCCTGTCAATATACTTATTTCTCTTTCTTCTCCCTTCCCTGTCTTTCTATCACTAGATTTCCCCTTTTCCCTCCCCATCCTTCCACCCCTTACTCCTAGACTAACAGTGAAATGCTTGGTAACAACAGGTGTAGACTAACAGGTGTAGACTAACAGGTGTAGACTAACAGGTGTAGACTAACAGGTGTAGACTAACAGTAAGAAACCTAATAACACAAAGAATAAATACACAGTGAGTAACTATAACTAGGCTATATACACGAGTCAATGATAACATGGCTATATACACTGGGTACCAGTACTGAGTCAATGATAACATGGCTATATACACTGGGTACCAGTACTGAGTCAATGATAACATGGCTATATACACTGGGTACCAGTACTGAGTCAATGATAACATGGCTATATACACTGGGTACCAGTACTGAGTCAATGATAACATGGCTATATACACTGGGTACCAGTACAGAGTCAATGATAACTTGGTTATATACACTGGGTACCAGTACTGAGTCAATGATAACATGGCTATATACACAGGGTACCAGTACAGAGTCAATGATAACTTGGTTATATACACTGGGTACCAGTACTGAGTCAATGATAACATGGCTATATACACTGGGTACCAGTACAGAGTCAATGATGACTTGGTTATATACACTGGGTACCAGTACTGAGTCAATGATAACATGGCTATATACACAGGGTACCAGTACAGAGTCAATGATAACTTGGTTATATACACTGGGTACCAGTACTGAGTCAATGATAACATGGCTTTATACACTGGGTACCAGTACTGAGTCAATGATAACATGGCTATATACACAGGGTACCAGTACTGAGTCAATGATAACATGGCTTTATACACGGGGTACCAGTACTGAGTCAATGATAACATGGCTATATACACAGGGTACCAGTACTGAGTCAATGATAACATGGCTTTATACACTGGGTACCAGTACTGAGTCAATGATAACATGGCTATATACACAGGGTACCAGTACTGAGTCAATGATAACATGGCTTTATACACGGGGTACCAGTACTGAGTCAATGATAACATGGCTATATACACTGGGTACCAGTACTGAGTCAATGATAACATGGCTATATACACTGGGTACCAGTACTGAGTCAATGATAACATGGCTATATACACAGGGTACCAGTACAGAGTCAATGATAACTTGGTTATATACACTGGGTACCAGTACTGAGTCAATGATAACTTGGTTGTCAATGATAACTTGGTTATATACACTGGGTACCAGTACTGAGTCAATGATAACATGGCTATATACACAGGGTACCAGTACTGAGTCAATGATAACTTGGTTATATACACTGGGTACCAGTACTGAGTCAATGATAACATGGTTATATACACTGGGTACCAGTACTGAGTCAATGATAACATGGTTATATACACAGGGTACCAGTACTGAGTCAATGATAACTTGGTTATATACACAGGGTACCAGTACTGAGTCAATGATAACTTGGTTATATACACTGGGTACCAGTACTGAGTCAATGATAACTTGGTTATATACACAGGGTACCAGTACTGAGTCAATGATAACTTGGTTATATACACAGGGTACCAGTACTGAGTCAATGATAACTTGGTTATATACACTGGGTACCAGTACTGAGTCAATGATAACTTGGTTATATACACAGGGTACCAGTACAGAGTCAATGTGTAGGGGTACGTGGTAAAGGAGGTAGGTATGTACATATAGGTAGAGGCAACAGGATAGATAATAAAACAGTAGCAGCAGTGTACTGTATGTGATGAGTCAAAAGAGTTAGTGCATAAAGGGGCAGATAGTTAAATAGTTAACCAATAGCTACACAGACTAACTATTTATCAGTCTCATGTCACGGGGGTAGAAGCTGTTCAGGGTCCTGTTGGTTCCAGACTTGGTGCATTGGTACCGCTTGCTGTGCTGTAGCAGAAAGAACAGTCTATGACTTGGGTGGCTGGAGTCTTTGACAGTTTAAGGCCTTCCTCTGACACCGCCTGGTATGAAGGTCCTGGTTGGCAGGGAGCTCAGCCCCAGTGATATACTTGGCCATATACACACTACCCTCTGTAGCGCCTTGCCGGTTGGAAGCCAAGCAGTTGCCGTACCAAGCGGTGATGTAGCTAGTCACGGTGCAGCTCTTAATGGTGCAGCTGTAGAGTGTTTTGTGAATCTGAGGGGCCCGTGCCAAACCTTTTCAGCCTCCTTCTTCACGACTGTGTTGGTCTGTGGACCATGTTCATTCCTTAGTGATGTGGACACCGAGGAACTTGAAGCTCTCGACCCACTCCACTACAGCCCCCTTTTCGACGTGGATAGGGCGTGGCTCGGCCCTCCGTTTCCTGTCGTCCCCGATCCTTTGTCTTGCTGATGTTGAGGTTGTTGTTCTGGCACCACACTGCCAGGTCTCTGACCTCCTCCCTATAGGCTGCCTCATGGTCGTCGGTGATCAGGCCTACCTCCAGGTCTCTGTCCTCCTCCCTATAGGCTGCCTCATGGTCGTCGGTGATCAGGCCTACCTCCAGGTCTCTGTCCTCCTCCCTATAGGCTGCCTCATGGTCGTCGGTGATCAGGCCTACCTCCAGGTCTCTGTCCTCCTCCCTATAGGCTGCCTCATGGTCGTCGGTGATCAGGCCTACCTCCAGGTCTCTGTCCTCCTCCCTATAGGCTGCCTCATGGTCGTCGGTGATCAGGCCTACCTCCAGGTCTCTGTCCTCCTCCCTATAGGCTGCCTCGGTGATCAGGCCTGTCGTGTCATCAGCAAACTTGATGATGGTGTTAGAGTCGTATGCGGTGCCGGTCCGACAGGAAGCTCAGGATCCAGTTGCAGAGGGAGGTGTTCAGTCCCAGAATCCTGAGCTAAGTGATGGTGTGGAATGCTGAGCTGTAGTGAATGAACAGCATTCTCCCATAGGTGTTCTTTTAGTCCAGGTGAGTGAGGGCAATAGAGATTGTGTCATCTGTGGATCTGTTGGGACGGTATTCAAATTGGGTGTCTGGGAAGATAGTGTTGATGTGAGCCATGCCCTGCCTTTCAAAGCATTTCATGGCTACAGATGTGAGTGCTACAGTAGTCGTGTAGACAGGTTGCCTTGGTGTTTTTTGGGCACAGAGGTAGTCTGCTTGAAATATGTACAATGTGTTACAGCCTGACATCTAAATGGATTAATACAAATATATACTAATTACCCATCTTCACACAAAACCCCATAAGAACAAGTGTTTTTTTTTGTACATTTATTGAAAATGAAATACAGAACTAGCTTATTTACCTAAGTATTCACAACCCTGAGTCAATACTTTGTAGAAGCACCTTTGGACAGCGATTAAAGCTGTGTCTTTCTGGGTAAGTCTCTAAGAGCTGTGAGTCTTTCTGGGTAAGTCTCTAAGAACTGTGAGTGTTTCTGGGTAAGTCACTAAGAACTGTGAGTCTTTCTGGGTAAGTCTCTAAGAACTGTGAGTCTTTCTGGGTAAGTCTCTAAGAACTGTGAGTCTTTCT
>NC_056446.1:42750242-42792742 GCF_018296145.1 Oncorhynchus tshawytscha | reverse complement strand
TAGTAGACCTAAGCAGCCAGTCTACACAGCAGTAGAGTGGACCTAAGCAGCCAGTCTACACACAGCAGTAGTGGACCTAAGCAGCCAGTCTACACAGCAGTAGAGGACCTAAGCAGCCAGTCTACACACAGCAGTAGTGGACCTAAGCAGCCAGTCTACACAGCAGTAGAGGACCTAAGCAGCCAGTCTACACACAGCAGTAGAGGACCTAAGCAGCCAGTCTACACAGCAGTAGAGGACCTAAGCAGCCAGACTGTGTTTGACTTCTCTCTCTGATCATAGTGAGACTCTACCGCCATCTAGTGGACAGTCATGGCTCAGTGTTCTACTTCAGTGTTGATTGACTCATTATAAATTAAAATGATTCCTCCCCGACTGCGTTTGACCACCTTTCAGGTAAACTTGTTTATTTTGTTTGAAAAATGACAGTTGATGAATGTCTACATTTAGTAAGACCATGTCAAATGGCACCTTATTTCCTATATAGTGGTACTACATTAGACCAGAGGCCTATAGAACCCTATTCCCTATATAGTGCACTACTATATACCAGAGCCCTATAGAACCCTATCCCCTATATAGTGGTACTACTTTAGACCAGAGCCCTATAGAACCCTATTCCCTATATAGTGCACTACTATATACCAGAGCCCTATAGAACCCTATCCCTATATAGTGCACTACTATATACCAGAGCCCTATAGAACCCTATCCCCTATATAGTGAACTACTATATACCAGAGCCCTATAGAACCCTATCCCTATATAGTGGTACTACTTTAGACCAGAGCCCTATAGAACCCTATTCCCTATATAGTGGTACTACTTTAGACCAGAGCCCTATAGAACCCTATTCCCTATATAGTGCACTACTATATACCAGAGCCCTATAGAACCCTATCCCCTATATAGTGCACTACTATATACCAGAGCCCTATAGAACCCTATCCCCTATATAGTGAACTACTATATACCAGAGCCCTATAGAACCCTATCCCCTATATAGTGGTACTACTTTAGACCAGAGCCCTATAGAACCCTATTCCCTATATAGTGGTACTACTTTAGACCAGAGCCCTATAGAACCCTATTCCCTATATAGTGCACTACTATATACCAGAGCCCTATAGAACCCTATCCCCTATATAGTGGTACTACTTTAGACCAGAGCCCTATAGAACCCTATTCCCTATATAGTGCACTACTATATACCAGAGCCCTATAGAACCCTATCCCCTATATAGTGAACTACTTTAGACCAGAACCCTATAGAACCCTATTCCCTATATAGTGGTACTACTTTAGACCAGAGCCCTATAGAACCCTATTCCCTATATAGTACACTACTATAGACCAGAACCCTATAGAACCCTATTCCCTATATAGTGCACTACTATAGACCAGAGCCCATAATTAACCCTATTCCCTATATAGTGCACTACTATAGACCAGAGCCCTATAGAACCCTATTCCCTATATAGTGCACTACTATATACCAGAGCCATATTCCCTATATAGTGCACTACTATATACCAGAACCCTATTCCCTATATAGTGCACTACTATATACCAGAACCCTATTCCCTATATAGTGCACTACTGTTGACCAGAGCCCTATAGAACCCTATTCCCTATTTAGTGCACTACTGTTGACCAGAGCCTTGACACTACTTACGTTTATTTTACTAGGCAAGTCAGTTAAGAACAAATTCTTATTTTCAATGACGGCCTAGGAACAGTGGGTTAACTGCCTGTTCAGGGGCAGAATGACAGAGTTGTACCTTGTCCGCGTCGGGGGATTCGATCCAGCAACCTTTCGGTTACTAGTCCAACACTCTAACCACTAGGCTACCCTGCCGCCTCTACACTCTAACCACTAGGCTACCCTGCCCCCTCTACACTCTAACCACTAGGCTACCCTGCCACCTCTACACTCTAACCACTAGGCTACCCTGCCGCCTCTACACTCTAACCACTAGGCTACCCTGCCCCCTCTACACTCTAACCACTAGGCTACCCTGCCACCTCTACACTCTAACCACTAGGCTACCCTGCCGCCCCTACACTCTAACCACTAGGCTACCCTGCCGCCCCTACACTCTAACCACTAGGCTACCCTGCCGCCCCTACACTCTAACCACTAGGCTACCCTGCCCCCCTCTACACTCTAACCACTAGGCTACCCTGCCGCCCCTACACTCTAACCACTAGGCTACCCTGCCGCCCCTACACTCTAACCACTAGGCTACCCTGCCGCCTCTACACTCTAACCACTAGGCTACCCTGCCGCCCCTACACTCTAACCACTAGGCTACCCTGCCGCCCCACTATAGAGAACAGGGTGTCATATGGGAAGTATAATAGACCCCATTCATGTTATCTTTCACAATTAACCTGGATTGAGTTAGTACCCATCAGGAAATCAACCCAAACCACCTCCTCGGTCCTACCAACTCGCTGCTGGAGGGCCCTCAGCTGTCATGTTGCTGACTAAACTCAGAGGGCCCTCAGCTGTCATGTTGCTGACTAAACTCAGAGGGCCCTCAGCTGTCATGTTGCTGACTAAACTCAGAGGGCCCTCAGCTGTCATGTTGCTGACTAAACTCAGACTTCCAGAGAGTGGAGAGGTGATTAATACACCTTCAACTTCAAGACTTCTGACTTTAATGATGCACTTTCATGATCCACCTTTAGATAATAAAACAAACATGAAACTCAAATCAACAAATCCCAGGTCACAAAATCAGACGTAAACAAATGCACGTGGCATATAATTATGCATGCCTCTCCATTTTTTTATTTATTGAAATTGCACAAAGATATTGCAGTGCATGTTGGGATATCACTTTGCTCTTAATCCTAGCTGGCTTTGTCAAAGTGGCGATCTGAGGTCCAATGAGCCCCTACACCCTCGATAATTTTCACTCCCTCAGCTTTGGGACACTTGTGCAAATGTCAGAGGCGAGCGTGAACGTGCAAATGGAGGGCTGAGGGAAAGGGAGTGATTTGGCATTCAGCCCTCGCTCTCCCCTTCTACCTTAAACAGGGATGGAGGGAATACGTTTTTTGGCTACTACATGATTCCATATGTGTTACCTCATAGTTTTGATGTCTTCACTATTATTCTACATTAGAAAATAGTACAAATAAAGAAAAACCCTGGAATGAGTATGTGTTCTAAACTGTTGACTGGTACTGTATATCAATAACATGTCCTAACCCCCCCCAGTTCCTTTTGGTGTGACTAGTACCTCACTGCACAGACAAAGTTCATTTTGGTGTGACTAGTACCTCACTGCACAGACAAAGTTCATTTTGGTGTGACTAGTACCTCACTGCACAGACAAAGTTAATTTTGGTGTGACTAGTACCTCACTGCACAGACAAAGTTAATTTTGGTGTGACTAGTACCTCACTGCACAGACAAAGTTAATTTTGGTGTGACTAGTACCTCACTGCACCGACAAAGAGTTTAGGCATTTGTTTTGGTGGGGTCAGGGGTCACAGAGCATAAGAACGCATAAAACAAAAGAGTATTTTGATAAGAGTAGAGAGCAGTCTGTCCATATTATAATAATAGATCATTACTTTCAAATTGTACAAGGGAGGTAGGTAGGTAGAAGCTAAGGTTGTCCAATAAGATAGGCTCGTTTTTGTTATCCGTGGCAAAAGGTTTTGCTACAGTGTGCACTAATGAATATGACCCAGAAATCCTAGATAATAGAAATCATTCAACTGGACCAAATATACAAAAGTATGTGGACACCCCTTCAAATGATTGAATTCAGCTATTTCAGCTAAATCCGTTGCTGACAGGTATATAAAACCGAGCACACTGCCATGCAATCTCCATAGACAAACATTGGTAGTAGAATGACCCGTACTGAAGAGCTCACTGACTTTCGGCGTGGCACCGTCACAGGATGCCACCTTTCCAACAAATCATTGTGTCAAATTTCTGCCCTGTTAGAGCTGCCCTGGTGGTGGAAATGTCTAGGAGCAACAACGGCTCAGCTGTGAAGTGGTAGGCCACACAAGCTCATAGAACAAGACCACCGAGTCTAAGATCACCAAAATGCCAAGCATAGGCTGGAGTGGTGTAAAGCTCACTGCCATTGGACTCTGGAGCAGTGGAAACACGTTCTCTGGAGTGATGAATCACGCTTCACCATCTTGGCAGTCCGACAGAAGAATCTGGGTTTGGCGGATGTCAGGACAACGCTACCTACCCTAATGCATAGTGCCAACTGTAACGTTTGGTGGAGGAGGAATAATGGTCTGGGGCTGGTTTTTATGGTTCAGGCCCCTTAGTTCCAGTGAAGGGAAATCTTAACGCTACAGCATACAACAACATTCTAGAAGATTCTGTGTTTCCAACTTTGTGGCAACAGTTTGGGGAAGGCCCTTTCCTGTTTCAGCATGACAATGCCCCCGTGCACAAAGCGAGGTCCAAACCGAAATGGTTTGTTGAGATCGGTGTGGAAGAACTTAACTGGCCGGCACAGAGCCCTGACCTCAACCCCATCAAACACCTTTGTGATGAATGAGAGCCATGGAAGCATGTCACTGCAGCAATGTTCCAACATCTAGTGGAAAGCCTTCCCAGAAGAGTGGAGGCTGTTATATGTTCCTACATCTAGTGGAAAGCAGCAATGTTCCTACATCTAGTGGAAAGCCTTCCCAGAAGAGTGGAGGCTGTTATAGCAGCAATGTTCCTACATCTAGTGGAAAGCCTTCCCAGAAGAGTGGAGGCTGTTATAGCAGCAATGTTCCAACATCTAGTGGAAAGCCTTCCCAGAAGAGTGGAGGCTGTTATAGCAGCAATGTTCCTACATCTAGTGGAAAGCCTTCCCAGAAGAGTAGAGGCTGTTATAGGGGGGACCAACTCTATATTAATGACCATGATTTTAGAATGAGATGTTGGATAAGGTGTCCACATACTTTTGGTCACATAGTGTATTTACAGCTAAATATATACACAATTAAAATGACTACATGCAAATCAATTACACTCAATATCAATGGTCCCTTTATATAAACAATACCTGATGGGACGCATCATAGAACAACAGAACACGGTGACAAATGGACGAACAAACAAATAAAATGAACAGACCTGGGCTGTATCCCAATGATCTCTCCTTCCTCCTAAATTGTTCACTTCCCTAATCTAAAAGTAGCGAACAAGTGTACACTTCGAGAGAAAGGAGGTATTATTGGGACGCACACTCAGTCAGCAGTTGCCATAGTAGTCGGCGGGGAGGCATCGGTGTTCCCGGTTGGCTGCTGGTTTAGTTGACCTTGGAGGTCAGAGGTCACAGGTGGAGTCGTCCCTGGCTGCGCTTGGACTGCTGGGGGATCTAAAACAAAAGACAGGTCAAGTGACCAGATAAGATGAAGAAAAAAAGGTGCCCTGTTCCCTACATAGTGCACTACTTTTCTCCTAACAGCCTGGGACGGTCTCTCCTAACAGCCTGGGACTGTCTCTCCTAACAGCCTGGGACGGTCTCTCCTAACAGCCTGGGACGGTCTCTCCTAACAGCCTGGGACGGTCTCTCCTAACAGCCTGGGACGGTCTCTCCTAACAGCCTGGGACGGTCTCTCCTAACAGCCTGGGACGGTCTCTCCTAACAGCCTGGGACGGTCTCCTAACAGCCTGGGACGGTCTCTCCTAACAGCCTGGGACGGTCTCTCCTAACAGCCTGGGACGGTCTCTCCTAACAGCCTGGGACGGTCTCTCCTAACAGCCTGGGACGGTCTCTCCTAACAGCCTGGGACGGTCTCTCCTAACAGCCTGGGACGGTCTCTCCTAACAGCCTGGGACGGTCTCTCCTAACAGCCTGGGACGGTCTCTCCTAACAGCCTGGGACGGTCTCTCCTAACAGCCTGGGACGGTCTCTCCTAACAGCCTGGGACGGTCTCTCCTAACAGCCTGGGACGGTCTCTCCTAACAGCCTGGGACGGTCTCTCCTAACAGCCTGGGACGGACTCTCCTAACAGCCTGGGACGGTCTCTCCTAACAGCCTGGGACGGTCTCTCCTAACAGCCTCGGTCTCCTAACAGCCTGGGACGGTCTCTCCTAACAGCCTGGGACGGTCTCTCCTAACAGCCTGGGACGGTCTCTCCTAACAGCCTGGGACGGTCTCTCCTAACAGCCTGGGACGGTCTCTCCTAACAGCCTGGGACGGTCTCTCCTAACAGCCTGGGACGGTCTCTCCTAACAGCCTGGGACGGTCTCTCCTAACAGCCTGGGTTACAGTTTGTAAACGTGGTTCTGTACTTACACAGGGCGATGTATCGGGGCTGCCGAACGGCGAGAGCTCTACCGAGCGGTTCTCTTTGTCGTACGAGTCGTCGAGGCGACGGTGGGCGAACTTCCTCCTCAGGGCCTCGGCAATCATGGAGGCCGGGTCGCTTAGCAACGCCGCGCCCTTGCTCCGCCTCCTCCGCACCGGCGTTCCCCGGGCGACCTGGAGGTTGGGGCAAACGCAAGACACTAAAAACAACTACATAGCATTCAGTACCAGTTAATGAGTGGGTTTGTTCCACACACACACACCCCTCGCATCGTAAATAACTACTCATTATTATTTCTAGATCAGTCAGTCACAGTTTACCCATGATGCATCATGGTTTTGACGCTCTCAAACGCGGCCATTGTGACAGATTTTCTTGCCAGACAGGCAAATGGCACCCCCTCTTAATTAGTGCACAACTTATTAACAGGGCCCTTCTCCAGGGCCCGGAAGAGCTATGCTTTAAAACCAGGACATGCATCAGACCTTGGATAATTTATTATGAGAACCACCCCCCACCCATGCTGCACATGTGACACCCACACCTCCAATCAGAGGCAACTGCACCTCCTAAACCTAATAATGATGTTGACAGAAGACTTCCTCAGGAGAAATGGCAGGCTACATAGACATATGGGAACTTGGGAATATAGCTTCAGTAGCTAACTAGAAATATGTTTGACATGTTCAGGGCTGATGCAGGCCTGAGGTCGGCTAGGGGGGTCAATCAACTTCCCCTCAGGCCTGAGGTAGGCTAGGGGGGGAGGTCAGTCAACTTCCCCCTCGGGCCTGAGGTTGGCTAGGGGAGGTCAGTCCACTTCCCCCTCGGGCCTGAGGTTGGCTAGGGGAGGTCAGTCCACTTCCCCCTCGGGCCTGAGGTTGGCTAGGGGAGGTCAGTCCACTTCCCCCTCGGGCCTGAGGTTAGCTAGGGGAGGTCAGTCAACTTCCCCCTCGGGCCTGAGGTTGGCTAGGGGAGGTCAGTCAACTTCCCCTCGGGCCTGAGGTTGGCTAGGGGGGTCAACTTCCCCCTCAAGCCTGAGGGGGTTCCACTTCCCAATCAGGCCTGAGGTTGGCAGGTCAGTCCACTTCCCCTCGGGCCTGAGGTTGGCTAGGGGAGGGTCCACTTCCCCCTCGGGCCTGAGGTTGGCTAGGGGAGGTCAGTCAACTTCCCCCTCGGGCCCTGTCCACTTCCCCTCGGGCCTGAGGTTGGCTAGGGGAGGGTCGGGCCTGAGGTTGGCTAGGGAGGTCAGTCAACTTGCCCCTCGGGCCTGAGGTTGGCTAGGGAGGTCAGTCCACTTCCCCCTCGGGCCTGAGGTTGGCTAGGGAGGTCTCAACTTGCCCCTCGGGCCTGAGGTTGGCTAGGGGAGGTCAGTCAACTTCCCCCTCGGGCCCTAGGGAGGTCCACTTCCCTCTCGGGCCTGAGGGGAGGTCAGTCAACTTCCCCCTCGGGCCTGAGGTTGGCTAGGGGAGGTCAGTCAACTTCCCCTCGGGCCTGAGGTTGGCTAGGGGAGGTCAGTCAACTTCCCCTCGGGCCTGAGGTTGGCTAGGGGGAGGTCAGTCAACTTCCCCCTCGGGCCTGAGGTTGGCTAGGGGAGGTCAGTCAACTTCCCCTCGGGCCTGAGGTTGGCTAGGGGAGGTCAGTCAACTTCCCCTCGGGCCTGAGGTTGGCTAGGGGAGGTCAGTCAACTTCCCCCTCGGGCCTGAGGTTGGCTAGGGGAGGTCAGTCAACTTCCCCTCGGGCCTGAGGTTGGCTAGGGGAGGTCAGTCAACTTCCCCCTCGGGCCTGAGGTTGGCTAGGGGAGGTCAGTCAACTTCCCCCTCGGGCCTGAGGTTGGCTAGGGGAGGTCAGTCAACTTCCCCTCAGGCCTGAGGTTGGCTAGGGGAGGTCAGTCAACTTCCCCCTCGGGCCTGAGGTTGGCTAGGGGAGGTCAGTCAACTTCCCCCTCGGGCCTGAGGTTAGCTAGGGGAGGGGGGGGTCAGTCAACTTCCCCCTCGGGCCTGAGGTTGGCTAGGGGGAGGTCAGTCAACTTCCCCCTCGGGCCTGAGGTTGGCTAGGGGGAGGTCAGTCAACTTCCCCCTCAGGAAGTTGGAGCATTTTGTAAGTTATTCTCTTTTTAGAATAAAATCAACCTGTAACTGCCATTTCCTGAAACCAAGAGTCTTAAAATGATATCAAACACAGTACCAAAATGTATCATTTTTCAATTCTTGCAACCAATAGAATGTTGGAATATATATATAATATATTTTCCAACATATATACACACATACACACACAGCTGAACTTAACTTGGGTCAAATGTTTCGGGTAGCCTTCCACAAGTTTCCCACAAAAAGTTGGGTGAATTTTGGCCCATTCCTCCTGACAGAGCTGGTGTAACTGAGTCAGGTTTGTAGGCCTCCTTGCGCACACACACCTTTTCAGTTCTTCCCACAAATGTTCTATGGGATTGAGGTCAGGGCTTTGTGATGGCCACTCCAATACCTTGACTTTGTTATCCTTAAACCATTTTCCCACAACTTTGGAAGTATACTTGGGGTCGTTGTCCATTTGGAAGACACATTTGCGACCAGGCTGTAACTTCCTGACTGATGTCTTGTGGATATATTGAAGCAACATCTCATAATTTCCCCTCCTCATGATGCCATCTATTTTGTGAAGTGCACCAGTCCCTCCTGCAGCGAAGCACCCCACAACATGATGCTACCACCCCCGTGCTTCACGGTTGGGATGGTGTTCTTTGGCTTGCAAGCCTCCCCCTTTTACCTCCAAACATAACGATGTTCATTATGGCCAAACAGTTCTATTTTTGTTTCATCAGACCAGAGGACATTTCTCCAAAAAGTACGATCTTTGTCCCCATGTGCAGTTGCAAACTGTAGTCTGGCTTTTTTATGGAGGTTTTGGAGCAGTGGCTTCTTCCTTGCTGAGCGGCCTTTCAGGTTATGTCGATATAGGACTTGTTTTACTGTAGATATAGATACTTTTGTACCTGTTTTCTCCAGCATCTTCACAAGGTCCATTGCTGTTGTTCTGGGATTGATTTTCACTTTTCACACCAAAGTACGTTCATCTCTAGGAGACAGAACGCGTCTCCTTCCTGAGCGGTATGACGGCTGTGTGGTCTCATGGTGTTTATACTTGCGTACTATTGTTTGTACAGATGAATGTGGTACCTTCAGGCGTTTGGAAATTGCTCCCAAGGATGAACCAGACTTGTGGAGGTCTACAATTATTTTTCTGAGGTCTTGGCTGATTTCTTTTGATTTTCCCATGATATCAAGCAGTTACTGACTCCAACATAAGTATGTAAACTTCCGACTTCAACTATATACACCATAATTTGCTAATAAATTAATTTTAAAAAATCCTACAATGTGATTTTCTGGATTTTTTTGTCTCATTTTGTCTGTCATAGTTGAAGTGTACCTATGATGAAAATTACAGGCCTCTCATCTTTTTAAGTGGGAGAACTTGCACAATTGGTGGCCGACTAAATAAAATCCATAAAACCATTATTTAAAAAAATGGAAAGAACCTGCCAAGAGAGGGCCGCCCACCAAAACTCACGGACCAGGCAAGGAGGGCATTAATCAGAGGCAACAAAGGGACCAAAATTACCCTGAAGGAGACCCTATCTGTCCATAGGACCACTTTAAGCCGTACACTCCACAGAGCTAGGGTTTACGTAAGAGTGGCCAGAAAAAAAGCCATTGCTTAAAGAAAGAAATAAGCAAACACATTTGGTGAACGGAGGTTCACCTTCCAGCAGGACAATGGCCCTAAGCATACTGCTAAAGCAACACTCCAGTGGTTTAAGGGGAAGCATTGAAATGTCTTGGAATGGCCTAGTCAAAGCCCAGACCTCAATCCAATTGAGAATCTGTGGTATGACTTAAAGATTGCTGTAGACCAGCAGAACCCATCCAACGTGAAGGAGCTGAAGTAGTTTTACCTTGAAGAATGGGCAAAAATCCCAGTGGCTAGATGTGCCAAGCTTATAGAGACATACCCCAAGAGACTTACAGCTGTAATTGCTGTTGAATATGTGTATGTGACCAATAACATTGTTAAATATGGACCAATAACATTTGATTTCACCGCAAAAGGCTTGCAGCTTGGCAGATCTGCTGCTATAGACAGACAGGCTCTCAGAGTTGTAGACTTGACTCCAGCACAGTGACGTGCCTTAGTGTCCATGCTTACCTCTGCACGGAGCGCAGTTTCACCTGGTTCAGTTCATTCAGTACATCCAGCATGGTGGGGACCGGGCCCTGTCCTACTGCCTTATCCTGGGACTGTAGTAGTCCAACCTGCCCAGCCTCATGGCTCTTCCCCTGGGCATGACCTTTACCGGCCTCCCTGCCCTGCTGGATTAGATTCTCCACCGCAGACAGACCAACAGAGGAGCTGGGTGGAGGAGGACAGGGAGGAGGTGGAGGAGGACAGGGAGGAGGTGGAGGGCGACAAGGGGTGGAGGTGAGGACAGAGGCAGGGGACATTCCAGGGGTACCTGGAAGGTTCTGGGAATGGGCTGGACCGGGACGACAGGAAAAGGAGGGAGAGAAAAGGGTGAACAAACGATAAGTCTGGTGTATCACTTTCATAAAAGAGGAATGAGTGTGTTTACCATGACTGGGATAGGTGTGTGTGTGTTTACCATGACTGGGATAGGTGTGTGTGTGTTTACCATGACTGGGATAGGTGTGTGTGTGTTTACCATGACTGGGATAGTGTGTGTGTGTGTGTTTACCATGACTGGGATAGGTGTGTGTGTGTGTGTTTACCATGACTGGGATAGGTGTGTGTGTGTGTGTTTACCATGACTGGGATAGGTGTGTGTGTGTGTGTTTACCATGACTGGGATAGGTGTGTGTGTGTGTGTTTACCATGACTGGGATAGGTGTGTGTGTGTGTTTACCATGACTGGGATAGGTGTGTGTGTGTTTACCATGACTGGGATAGGTGTGTGTGTGTTTACCATGACTGGGATAGGTGTGTGTGTGTTTACCATGACTGGGATAGGTGTGTGTGTGTGTGTTTACCATGACTGGGATAGGTGTGTGTGTGTGTGTGTGTTTACCATGACTGGGATAGGTGTGTGTGTGTTTACCATGACTGGGATGTGTGTGTGTGTGTTTACCATGACTGGGATAGGTGTGTGTGTGTTTACCATGACTGGGATAGGTGTGTGTGTGTGTGTGTGTTTACCATGACTGGGATAGGTGTGTGTGTGTGTGTGTGTGTTTACCATGACTGGGATAGGTGGTGTGTGTGTGTTTACCATGACTGGGATAGGTGTGTGTGTGTGTGTTTACCATGACTGGGATAGGTGTGTGTGTGTGTTTACCATGACTGGGATAGGTGTGTGTGTGTGTGTTTACCATGACTGGGATAGGTGGTGTGTGTGTGTTTACCATGACTGGGATAGGTGTGTGTGTGTGTGTTTACCATGACTGGGATAGGTGTGTGTGTGTTTACCATGACTGGGATAGGTGTGTGTGTGTTTACCATGACTGGGATAGGTGTGTGTGTGTTTACCATGACTGGGATAGGTGTGTGTGTGTTTACCATGACTGGGATAGGTGTGTGTGTGTGTGTTTACCATGACTGGGATAGGTGTGTGTGTGTGTGTGTGTTTACCATGACTGGGATAGGTGTGTGTGTGTGTGTGTGTTTACCATGACTGGGATAGGTGTGTGTGTGTTTACCATGACTGGGATAGGTGTGTGTGTTTACCATGACTGGGATAGGTGTGTGTGTTTACCATGACTGGGATAGGTGTGTGTGTGTGTGTGTTTACCATGACTGGGATAGGTGTGTGTGTGTGTGTTTACCATGACTGGGATAGGTGTGTGTGTGTGTGTTTACCATGACTGGGATAGGTGTGTGTGTGTGTGTTTACCATGACTGGGATAGGTGTGTGTGTGTGTGTTTACCATGACTGGGATAGGTGTGTGTGTGTGTGTTTACCATGACTGGGATAGGTGTGTGTGTGTTTACCATGACTGGGATAGGTGTGTGTGTGTTTACCATGACTGGGATAGGTGTGTGTGTGTTTACCATGACTGGGATAGGTGTGTGTGTGTTTACCATGACTGGGATAGGTGTGTGTGTGTTTACCATGACTGGGATAGTGTGTGTGTGTGTTTACCATGACTGGGATAGGTGTGTGTGTGTGTGTGTGTTTACCATGACTGGGATAGGTGTGTGTGTGTGTTTACCATGACTGGGATAGGTGTGTGTGTGTGTGTTTACCATGACTGGGATAGGTGTGTGGTGTGTGTGTGTTTACCATGACTGGGATAGGTGTGTGTGTGTGTGTTTACCATGACTGGGATAGGTGTGTGTGTGTTTACCATGACTGGGATAGGTGTGTGTGTGTGTGTGTTTACCATGACTGGGATAGGTGTGTGTGTGTTTACCATGACTGGGATAGTGTGTGTGTGTGTTTACCATGACTGGGATAGGTGTGTGTGTGTGTGTTTACCATGACTGGGATAGGTGTGTGTGTGTTTACCATGACTGGGATAGGTGTGTGTGTGTTTACCATGACTGGGATAGGTGTGTGTGTGTTTACCATGACTGGGATAGGTGTGTGTGTGTTTACCATGACTGGGATAGGTGTGTGTGTGTTTACCATGACTGGGATAGTGTGTGTGTGTGTGTGTGTGTTTACCATGACTGGGATAGGTGTGTGTGTGTGTGTGTTTACCATGACTGGGATAGGTGTGTGTGTGTGTGTGTTTACCATGACTGGGATAGGTGTGTGTGTGTGTGTGTGTTTACCATGACTGGGATAGGTGTGTGTGTGTGTGTTTACCATGACTGGGATAGGTGTGTGTGTGTGTGTTTACCATGACTGGGATAGGTGTGTGTGTGTGTGTTTACCATGACTGGGATAGGTGTGTGTGTGTGTGTTTACCATGACTGGGATAGGTGTGTGTGTGTGTGTGTGTTTACCATGACTGGGATAGGTGTGTGTGTGTGTGTGTGTGTGTTTACCATGACTGGGATAGGTGTGTGTGTGTGTGTTTACCATGACTGGGATAGGTGTGTGTGTGTGTGTGTGTTTACCATGACTGGGATAGGTGTGTGTGTGTGTGTTTACCATGACTGGGATAGGTGTGTGTGTGTGTGTTTACCATGACTGGGATAGGTGTGTGTGTGTGTGTTTACCATGACTGGGATAGGTGTGTGTGTGTGTGTTTACCATGACTGGGATAGGTGTGTGTGTGTGTGTTTACCATGACTGGGATAGGTGTGTGTGTGTGTGTTTACCATGACTGGGATAGGTGTGTGTGTGTGTGTGTTTACCATGACTGGGATAGGTGTGTGTGTGTGTGTTTACCATGACTGGGATAGGTGTGTGTGTGTGTGTTTACCATGACTGGGATAGGTGTGTGTGTGTGTGTTTACCATGACTGGGATAGGTGTGTGTGTGTTTACCATGACTGGGATAGGTGTGTGTGTGTGTTTACCATGACTGGGATAGGTGTGTGTGTGTTTACCATGACTGGGATAGGTGTGTGTGTGTTTACCATGACTGGGATAGGTGTGTGTGTGTTTACCATGACTGGGATAGGTGTGTGTGTGTTTACCATGACTGGGATAGGTGTGTGTGTGTTTACCATGACTGGGATAGGTGTGTGTGTGTGTTTACCATGACTGGGATAGGTGTGTGTGTGTGTTTACCATGACTGGGATAGGTGTGTGTGTGTGTTTACCATGACTGGGATAGGTGTGTGTGTGTGTGTTTACCATGACTGGGATAGGTGTGTGTGTGTTTACCATGACTGGATAGGTGTGTGTGTGTGTTTACCATGACTGGGATAGGTGTGTGTGTGTTTACCATGACTGGGATAGGTGTGTGTGTGTGTGTTTACCATGACTGGGATAGGTGTGTGTGTGTGTGTTTACCATGACTGGGATAGGTGTGTGTGTGTGTGTTTACCATGACTGGGATAGGTGTGTGTGTGTGTGTGTTTACCATGACTGGGATAGGTGTGTGTGTGTGTGTTTACCATGACTGGGATAGGTGTGTGTGTGTGTGTTTACCATGACTGGGATAGGTGTGTGTGTGTGTGTGTGTGTTTACCATGACTGGGATAGGTGTAGGTGTGTGTGTGTGTTTACCATGACTGGGATAGTGTGTGTGTGTGTGTTTACCATGTGTGTGTGTGTGTGTTTACCATGACTGGGATAGGTGTGTGTGTGTGTGTGTGTGTGTGTTACCATGACTGGGATAGTGTGTGTGTGTGTGTGTGTGTGTTTACCATGACTGGGATAGGTGTGTGTGTGTTTACCATGACTGGGATAGGTGTGTGTGTGTGTGTGTTTACCATGACTGGGATAGGTGTGTGTGTGTGTGTGTTTACCATGACTGGGATAGGGTGTGTGTGTGTGTGTTTACCATGACTGGGATAGGTGTGTGTGTGTGTGTGTTTACCATGACTGGGATAGTGTGTGTGTGTGTGTGTTTACCATGACTGGGATAGGTGTGTGTGTGTGTGTGTTTACCATGACTGGGATAGTGTGTGTGTGTGTGTGTTTACCATGACTGGGATAGGTGTGTGTGTTTACCATGACTGGGATAGTGTGTGTGTGTGTGTGTGTTTACCATGACTGGGATAGGTGTGTGTGTGTGTGTTTACCATGACTGGGATAGGTGTGTGTGTGTGTGTTTACCATGACTGGGATAGGTGTGTGTGTGTGTGTGTTTACCATGACTGGGATAGGTGTATGTGTGTGTGTGTGTTTACCATGACTGGGATAGGTGTGTGTGTGTGTGTTTACCATGACTGGGATAGGTGTGTGTGTGTGTGTGTGTTTACCATGACTGGGATAGGTGTGTGTGTGTGTGTTTACCATGACTGGGATAGGTGTGTGTGTGTGTGTTTACCATGACTGGGATAGGTGTGTGTGTGTGTGTTTACCATGACTGGGATAGGTGTGTGTGTGTGTGTTTACCATGACTGGGATAGGTGTGTGTGTGTGTGTGTGTTTACCATGACTGGGATAGGTGTGTGTGTGTGTGTGTGTTTACCATGACTGGGATAGGTGTGTGTGTGTGTGTGTGTGTGTTTACCATGACTGGGATAGGTGTGTGTGTGTGTGTTTACCATGACTGGGATAGGTGTGTGTGTGTGTGTTTACCATGACTGGGATAGGTGTGTGTGTGTGTGTTTACCATGACTGGGATAGGTGTGTGTGTGTGTGTTTACCATGACTGGGATAGGTGTGTGTGTGTGTGTGTGTGTTTACCATGACTGGGATAGGTGTGTGTGTGTGTGAGTGTGTTTACCATGACTGGGATAGGTGTGTGTGTGTGTGAGTGTGTTTACCATGACTGGGATAGGTGTGTGTGTGTGTGTTTAGACACCTGAGGGTGGAGCGGTGACAATCATGGCAATCTGAGCTCGTAGTTTGAGCAGCTCGTCCTCCAGGGCTGTGATCTTCCGCAGAGCCACTGGGTCTGATCTGTGCCCCAGCATCATGTCTCCTGGCTGGGCTCGGACCGCTGCCAACCCTGGGTCCCCTGGACGTGGAGGGGCCAGCACCACCTCGTCGCCCCGACTCACAGCACCCTGTCGGGACGGACGCTCACGGTGCCTGAGATCGGATCAGAAGGAATGACAGATTGAGAACAAGCTTTTTGGAAAGCGGAGATGTCCCAACCCTCAGAAAGCAGACATTATTGGAGACACCTTGCCGTTTTGGAAGCGTTCAGTTTGCTTGCAAAGATTTACGATGGCTAATTAACAGTAAATAAAGTTAATCTTTTCACCCAACAAGTTAGCCAAAATTACTAGCTAGCTAGCTTAACTTGTTTACAGTTGGGATAGGTGCTCCTACTCCATCTCTGACATGTCAATAACATATCCCCATGATTCTACACACAACCCTCAGGGTGACTATATCTACTGGGTTCTACCAGTCTGGGAGTCTCTGTGTATATCTACTGGGTTCTACCAGTCTGAGGAGTCTCTGTGTATATCTACTGGGTTCTACCAGTCTGAGTCTCTGTGTATATCTACTGGGTTCTACCAGTCTGAGGAGTCTCTGTGTATATCTACTGGGTTCTACCAGTCTGAGGAGTCTCTGTGTATATCTACTGGGTTTACCAGTCTGAGGAGTCTCTGTGTATATCTACTGGGTTCTACCAGTCTGAGGAGTCTGTGTATATCTACTGGGTTCTATTAGTCTGAGGATGTCTGTGTATATCTACTGGGTTCTACCAGTCTGAGGAGTCTCTGTGTATATCTACTGGGTTCTACCAGTCTGAGGAGTCTCTGTGTATATGACTGGGTTCTACCAGTCTGAGGAGTCTGTGTGTATATCTACTGGGTTCTACCAGTCTGAGGAGTCTCTGTGTATATCTACTGGGTTCTACCAGTCTGAGTCTCTGTGTATATCTACTGGGTTCACCAGGGTGGAGTCTCTGTGTATATCACTGGGTTCTACCAGTCTGGGGAGTCTCTGTGTATATCTACTGGGTTCTATTAGTCTGAGGAGTCTCTGTGTATATCTACTGGGTTCTATTAGTCTGAGGAGTCTCTGTGTATATCTACTGGGTTCTACCAGTCTGAGGAGTCTGTGTATATCACTGGGTTCTATTAGTCTGAGGAGTCTCTGTGTATATCACTGGGTTCTACCAGTCTGAGGAGTCTCTGTGTATATCTACTGGGTTCTACCAGTCTGAGGAGTCTCTGTGTATATCTACTGGGTTCTACCAGTCTGAGGAGTCTCTGTGTATATCTACTGGGTTCACCAGTCTGGGAGTCTCTGTGTATATCTCACTGGGTTCCCAGTCTGAGTCTCTGTGTATATCCACTGGGTTCTAATGAGTCTCTGTGTATAACTGGGTTCTACCAGTCTGAGATGTGTATATCTAACCAGTCTGAGTCTGTGTGTATATCTACTGGGTTCTACCAGTCTGAGTCTCTGTGTATATCTACTGGGTTCACCAGTCTGAGGAGTCTCTGTGTATATTTGGGTTCTACCAGTCTGAGGAGTCTCTTGTATTCACTGGGTTCTACCAGTCTGAGGAGTCTCTGTGTATAACTGGGTTCTACCAGTCTGAGGAGTCTGTGTGTATATCTACTGGGTTCTACCAGTCTGAGGAGTCTGTGTGTATATCTACTGGGTTCTACCAGTCTGAGTCTCTGTGTATATCTACTGGGTTCTACCAGTCTGAGGAGTCTCTGTGTATATCTACTGGGTTCTACCAGTCTGAGGAGTCTCTGTGTATATCTACTGGGTTCTACCAGTCTGAGGAGTCTCTGTGTATATCTACTGGGTTCTACCAGTCTGAGGAGTCTGTGTGTATATCTACTGGGTTCTACCAGTCTGAGGAGTCTGTGTGTATATCTACTGGGTTCTACCAGTCTGAGGAGTCTGTGTGTATATCTACTGGGTTCTACCAGTCTGAGGAGTCTGTGTGTATATCTACTGGGTTCTACCAGTCTGAGGAGTCTGTGTGTATATCTACTGGGTTCTACCAGTCTGAGGAGTCTGTGTGTATATCTACTGGGTTCTACCAGTCTGAGGAGTCTCTGTGTATATCTACTGGGTTCTACCAGTCTGAGGAGTCTCTGTGTATATCTACTGGGTTCTACCAGTCTGGGGAGTCTCTGTGTATATCTACTGGGTTCTATTAGTCTGAGGAGTCTCTGTGTATACCTACTGGGTTCTACCAGTCTGAGTCTGTGTGTATATCTACTGGGTTCTACCAGTCTGAGGAGTCTCTGTGTATATCTAATGGGTTCTACCAATCTGAGTCTCTGTGTATATCTACTGGGTTCTACCAATCTGAGTCTCTGTGTACATCTACTGGGTCCCATCTACCTGATCTTGGTGAAGCGTTCTCCCTCATCCTCCGCCACCCACAGCACGTCAGCCAAGGAGGGGATAGCGGGGAGGGTATCCATGGTGACGTCCAGGTATCTGTGCTGTCGGGAGGTGTGTAGAGGAATCTGTGGACAGTATGAGCCAGCTGAGTGTGAGACCAAACCACAGAACCAGAAGTCTTCTGGTCCAATCTCCATAACAACGATACACCTCAATGTGTAGCAGATGAAGTTGTGATGCTCCATACGGTTACGGAGTCTGTTACAGAGTCTACGGTTACAGAGTCTACGGTTACAGAGTCTACGGTTACAGAGTCTACGGTTACAGAGTCTACGGTTACAGAGTCTACGGTTACAGAGTCGTCGGTTACAGAGTGTTACAGAGTTCGGTTACCAGTCGGTTACAGAGACGGTTACAGAGTCTCGGTTACAGAGTGTCGGTTACAGATCTCGGTTACAGACTGGGTTACAGAGTACGGTTACAGAGTCGGTTACAGAGTCTCGGTTACAGAGTCTACGGTTACAGATCGGTTACAGAGTCTCGGTTACAGAGGTTCTACGGTTACAGAGTCTACGGTTACAGAGTCTCCGGTTACAGAGTCATCTCTGGGTTACAGAGTCTCGGTTACAGAGTCTACGGTTACAGAGTCTACGGTTACAGAGTCTACGGTTACAGAGTCGTCGGTTACAGAGTCTCGGTTACAGAGTCGGTTACAGAGTCGTCGGTTACAGAGTCGTCGGTTACAGAGTCGTCGGTTACAGAGTCGTCGGTTACAGAGTCGTCGGTTACAGAGTCGTCGGTTACAGAGTCGATCGGTTACAGAGTCGTCGGTTACAGAGTCGTCGGTTACAGAGAGTCGGGAGTCGTCGGTTACAGAGTCGTCGGTTACAGAGTCGTCGGTTACAGATCGGTTACAGATGGTTACAGACGTCGGTTACAGGTATCGGTTACAGAGTGCGGTTACAGAGTCGTCGGTTACAGAGTACGGTTACAGAGAGGTTAAGTCTGTTACAGAGGTTACAGAGTCGATTACAGAGCGGTTACAGAGCGGTTACAGAGTCGGTTACAGAGTCGTCGGTTACAGACGTCGGTTACAGACCGGTTACAGAACCAGAAGTCGGTTACAGAGTCGTCGGTTACAGAGTCGTCGGTTACAGAGTCCGGTTACAGAGTCTACGGTTACAGAGTGTCGGTTACAGAGTCTACGGTTACAGAGTCTACGGTTACAGAGTCGTCGGTTACAGAGTGTCGGTTACAGAGTTGTCGGTTACAGAGTGTCGGTTACAGAGTCGTCGGTTACAGAGTAGTCGGTTACAGAGTCTACGGTTACAGAGTCTACGGTTACAGAGTCGGTTACAGACGGTTACAGAGTCTACGGTTACAGAGTCTACGGTTACAGAGTCTCGGTTACAGAGTCGTCGGTTACAGAGTCTACGGTTACAGAGTCTACGGTTACAGAGTCTACGGTTACAGAGTCTACGGTTACAGAGTCGTCGGTTACAGAGTCGTCGGTTACAGAGTCGTCGGTTACAGAGAGTCGGTTACAGAGTCGTCGGTTACAGAGTCGTCGGTTACAGAGTTACAGAGTCGTCGGTTACAGAGTCGGTTACAGAGTCGTCGGTTACAGAGTCGTCGGTTACAGAGTCGTCGGTTACAGAGTCGTCGGTTACAGAGTCGTCGGTTACAGAGTCTACGGTTACAGAGTCTACGGTTACAGAGTCTACGGTTACAGAGTCTACGGTTACAGAGTCGTCGATTACAGAGTCTACGGTTACAGAGTCGTCGGTTACAGAGTCGTCGGTTACAGAGTCGTCGGTTACAGAGTCGTCGGTTACAGAGTCGTCGGTTACAGAGTCGTCGGTTACAGAGTCGTCGGTTACAGAGTCGTCGGTTACAGAGTCGTCGGTTACAGAGTCGGTTACAGATCGGTTACAGAGTCTACGGTTACAGAGTCGTCGGTTACAGAGTCGGTTACAGAGTCGTCGGTTACAGAGTCGTCGGTTACAGAGTCTACGGTTACAGAGTCTACGGTTACAGAGTCGGTTACAGAGTCTACGGTTACAGAGTCGTCGATTACAGAGTCTACGGTTACAGAGTCGGTTACAGAGTCTACGGTTACAGAGTCGTCGGTTACAGAGTCTACGGTTACAGAGTCTACGGTTACAGAGTCGTCGGTTACAGAGTCGTCGGTTACAGAGTCTACGGTTACAGAGTCTACGGTTACAGAGTCTACGGTTACAGAGTCTAGTTACAGAGTCTCGGTTACAGAGTGTCGTCAGAGTCTCGGTTACAGAGTCACGGTTACAGAGAGTTACAGAGTCGTCGGTTACAGAGTCGTCGGTTACAGACGGTTACAGAGTCATCGGTTACAGAGTTACAGAGTCAGTTCAGATCGGTTACAGAGTCTACGGTTACAGAGAGTACAGAGTCTACGGTTACAGAGTTACAGAGTCACGGTTACAGAGTTGAGTCGTCGGTTACAGAGTGAGTCATCGGTTACAGAGTCATCGGTTACAGAGTCGTCGGTTACAGAGTTCGGTTAGGGATAAGACTGATGTGTTACTTCAGATGATCCTAGACCTGTATTAACCAGTTTACATTCATATTGACCTGGAAGTGGATACGTGGAGACGGGGTCAATGGGAGGTTGGTCCCGATCATCCGCACCAGGCTACGGTACTGACCGCACAACTGGCTCTCCCACACTGGAATTAGCTTAACACACACACACACACACACACACACACACACAACACACACACACACACACACACACACACACACACACACACACACACACACACACACACACACACACACACACACACACACACACACACACAAAGCACTCTTCAAAATTTGGTACAATCTCAAAACAAGCATCCTATAAATTGAGCCACTGCATTTGTGATATTTAACTTTTTTTTACCATGTCAGGAGAGACTCCGAAATACTCAAGGACATTTTGCAACAGATCAAATATATCTTCTAGCAGAGACATCTGGAAGCAGCCCTTCTGAATGTTTTGGCTGATGATGGATGCAAAGACTGGTGGTGGTGGTGTAGGTTTTCTGTTGACAGCTTCGGTCGGCAGGCTAGGACTCCCGTTTCACGTTGCACCATGGGATGCGAGTCCTGACCACAGTCAAAGAAACAGAAACATCCTCATTCAAACCTGGGGGGGGGGGCGGTCACACGCATCCCTTATAATGTAATCATTTCATGCACGTTTGGTAGAGTTACCTAGCTATCAGTACAGTATACAGTACAATATTCCCGAAAACCCCTCATCAAAACACATCAAGCGGTAACATGATAAACAAGCGAGCAATAAATATTGTATTATATGTGTAAACGGTATAAAGTTAATATTCTCTTACCCCATGGATCATTTAGAAATTATACCTGGCGACAAAATAACCTTCTCCTAGGATGCTCACGTGTCCGGACAAGTGAGAAGGTGAACTCAAATAAAGCCACTCTCGCAAACCGTGCCGTGATTGGACATTTCAATTGGAAGAAAATCCTACGCCAATCAGAATAGCGGAATCATGCAATGTGACCACAGCTGTTCGAACCAATGGGGCTTTCAATAATATTCACACCAAATTTGTATTTTTTGTTGTTGTGTGTGAACGAGTTGACCGTTCTCCTAGCAGTCAGAATAAAAGGCTTGCGGCACAATCAAAGATATTTTCCTTCAAGATAAGAGTCCCCCTACAAAGACATGCTAAACTCGTTTTTTGTTTTGTTTTGTTTTTGCACTCCGGTGCAGTTCACAGGGTTAAAAAAAAGAGACGTATTTTACACAAATACTGGTATATTGAAAGCTATTGTGTAGGCTATGTTTAAACAAATACACTTTTTAATAAAATACTAATATATTGGCTGTTGGAATTACTCAATAGAGTCTGTAAAACTTCAATGCGTCTCTTGTGCCGGGCAACGGCTTTAATACAGAGTACTGGGGAGTCCTAACTCCACCCATCCAATTGTCCTAACTCCACCCATCCAATTGTCCTAACTCCACCCATCCAATTGTCCTAACTCCACCCATCCAATTGTCCTAACTCCACCCATCCAATTGTCCTAACTCCACCCATCCAATTGTCCTAACTCCACCCATCCAATTGTCCTAACTCCACCCATCCAATTGTCCTAACTCCACCCATCCAATTGTCCTAACTCCACCCATTCAATTGTCATTAACTAACTCCACCCATCCAATTGTCCTAACTCCACCCATTCAATTGTCCAATTGTCATAACTCCACCCATCCAATTGACCAATTGTCCTAACTCCACCCATTCAATTGTCCTAACTCCACCCATCCAATTGTCCTAACTCCACCCATCCAATTCACTGCAATGCAACACACGGTATATTATTGGCTTGTAAAGAGAAAATATTTCTACCTGCCTCAGCTAAAGTGGGGGTGGGAAATAGTCAGTAGGGTCTCTACTAACCAAATAGCTGTCGTTTTCAGAGGTTGACTCTGTCGTACACATCCAGCAACACAGCTTTAAATGACCTGGTACTATCCACGGTGTATTGCATTGTGTGCTATAAGAGGGTGTGGAGTGAAAAGCCAGCAGAAGGCGATGAGACACAGCCCCCCTTCCAAATCTACACATATTTGGATAGTAGAGAACCTACCCAGTATTTCCCACTTTAGCTGAGACAGGAAAACAGTCTCTCTACAAGCCAGTATTCTCAACATTTTTTACATATTATTTTCATTTAACCTTTTATTTAACCAGGTAGGCTAGTTGAGAACAAGTTCTCATTTACAATTGCGACCTGGCCAAGATAAAACATAGCAGTTTGACACAAACAACAACACAGAGTTACACATGGAGTAAACAATAAACAAGTCAATAACACAGTAGAACGAAAGAAAACAAAAAGTCTACATACAGTGAGTGCCAATGAGGTAAGATAAGGGAGTTAAGGACATACCAGTGTCAACATTGTATTTTTTTAAATTATTGGTCTTAAAAAAACATTTTTAAAACCATATTTTATTTTATTGCATGTTCTTGTTGGCACACAAGCGGCCATTGATTCGAATTAAATATAATTTGAGTGGATCATCCACATTGCAATGTTTTGAAATGCGGACTTTTATTTTGAAGGTTTCCTCAGTAACACACCAAACGTCAAGGTTTGTGCTGCTGGCAGAAAACTAGTGCTGCAACGATCTCTAGTTCCTGGTTTCCTCCGTCTTCCTGGTAACAGGTTTAAAACGACAGCCGCTGGGGGACTAACAGCTGACATGTTGCATGCCGGGTAGGGTCGAACATGGCGCCGAGTAGTGCGGACGAAATGGAGGAAATTAAGGAAAACAGTGGATGAAGCAACAGCTGTGCTGGAATGAGAATAATCGCGGTGTCAGTTCTGATGGTATGGAGCGGGAGGATGAGGGTCAAGGACCGAGAATGGTCGGTAGTGAAAAGACAGAGGAAGAAGAAGAGATGATGATACCGAAAACATGAAGAGGGCTACGGTAGGAAGCAAGAGTAATGATGTGATGGAAATGTTTTGATGAGACCACAGGGCCTGTCTTACACCCTGTCTGACTAACTCAAATGTATTTATAAAGCCCTTCTTACATCACCTGATGCCACAAAGTGCTGTACAGAAACCCAGACTAAAACCCGAAAAACAGCAAGCAATGCAGGTGTAGAAGCATCTGCCATAGAGCAAGTGGTAGGTGAAGTGAAATTTAGTTCAGTTCATTTGGACATGGTAGATTGTTACTATTTTGTTGTAGCCAGGTTCAGCGAGAGAAGATTCTGAAAATGGAAAAGCTTAATGGGAAGAAGATTTAAAAAGCCACGTCCCTGTGGTGCTTATACCAGGTGGAGGGGAGTCATCACTGGGATGATAGTGAAGAAAATGTGACAGGAGGCCAGAAGGTTGATCAGTGGGAAAAGAAGGGATCAGTGCTGCTGGAGGTTTGAGAACGTTGTGCCAGGGAAAGTACAGATAGGATTTCATACTTTTAATGGGTGGCAGGGTAGCCTAGTGGTTAGAGCATTGGACTAGTAACAAGGTTGCAAGTTCAAATCCCCGAGCTGACAAGGTTCAAATCTGTCGTTCTGCCCCTGAACAGGCAGTTAACACACTGTTCCTAGGCCGTCATTGAAAATAAGAATTTGTTCTTAACTGACTTGCCTAGTTAAATAAAGGTAAAATAAATAAAAAATGTCAGAATTTGTCCCATCCACACTGATGTTTTGAATGGGACATGTAGCTGTTCAATTTTTAAAGAAAGAAAATCTGTGTGAAGGGGATGGTGACTGTGGGAGCAATGTGAAGGGTGTGTGTGTGTGTGTGTGTGTGTGTGTGTGTGTGTGTGGTTTTACCATAGAGAGGCGCAGAGATATAGAATCAGTCATGATGTATCTATGCAGAGGCTGTAAAACAGATTGGTGGAACTACAGTGAGGACTAAGGAGTTTCATGGATGTATCTATGGGGAGGCTGTCGGGGTCAGGGTTTTGCTGCTCCTGG
Source organism: Oncorhynchus tshawytscha (assembly GCF_018296145.1). Classification (NCBI taxonomy): domain Eukaryota; kingdom Metazoa; phylum Chordata; class Actinopteri; order Salmoniformes; family Salmonidae; genus Oncorhynchus; species Oncorhynchus tshawytscha. The sequence continues at coordinate 42,768,080 of NC_056446.1, read as the reverse complement.
CCTACAGTGAGGACCTCAAGGTGTTTCTGCTGGTCCTGGCCTAAGGGGACCTGTTGTCAGGGTCAGGGTTTCTGCTGGTCCTGGCCTGGTTTGGAGGCCGGGTCAGGGGACCTGGTCCTGGCCTGGTTTCGGGTCAGGGTTTCTGCTGGTCCTGGCCTGGTTTGGAGGCCGGGTCAGGGTTTCTGCTGGTCCTGGCCTGGTTTGGAGGCCGGGTCAGGGTTTCTGCTGGTCCTGGCCTGGTTTGGAGGCCGGGTCAGGGTTTCTGCTGCTCCTGGCCTGGTTTGGAGGCCGGGTCAGATATCTTGGCACTCATGAATGTGCAGTGGCAAAGGACACTTTTTTTTGATAATGAGTAAAGTTGACTTATTGGTTATCAGCATGACTTGGGAGATATACATACATACATACATACATACATACATACATACACAGAGTACCAGTCAAAGGTTTGGACACACCTACTCATTCCAGGGTTTTATTTTTACTAACATTTGTTTTTCCAACAGGACAATGACCCAACACACCTCCAGGCTGTGTCAGGGCTATTTGACCAAGAAGGAGAGCGATGGAGTGCTGCATCAGATGACCTGGCCTCCACAATCACCTGACCTCAACCCAATTGAGATGGTTTGGAATGAGATGGACCGCAGAGTGAAGGAAAAGCAGCCAACAAGTGCTCAGCATATGTGGGAACTCCTTCAAGACTGTCAGAACAGCATTCCAGGTGAAGCTGGTTGAGAGTGCAAAGCTGTCAAAGGGTGGCTACCCTCAAATATAAAATAATATATATATTTAATTTGTATATTTTGGTTACTACATGATTCCATATGTGTTATTTCATAGTGTTGATGACTTCACTATTATTCTACAATGTAGAAAATAGTAAAAATAAAGAAAAACCCTTGAATGAGTAGATGTGTCTAAACTTTTGACTGGTACTGTGTTGGTAAAAAAAAAAAAGATTAATGAAAGGATAAAAATCAACTAAGCTTCCATGTTTACACTTGACCTTAAGTTACACCTTCCTCTCTCTCTACCTTCCTCCCCCAGGTCCTCCTCTGTGTTTGTGGTGGTGAGGGAGGAGAATGTGGCGATACCAGATGAACTCTCAGAGGACGAGAGTCCCGGTGACAGACAGGGCTGTGTCCCGCACCGCAGCCAAGAATGACGCCTTTGGCAGCTGGCTTAGCTCTGCAGGCAGTTTCCTCACCAGATCTTTCTACTGGTGAAACTGGTGTCCTTAGGAGCCGGTATGGCTGCTCACAGGGGCTTTTGAACCCAGATCTGAACACAGCAGAACTGCATCAGAAGGCCCAATCCCGAATCGACACCTTTTTTACATTTATGTTTTATACTTTAACCTTATTTTAACTAGACAAGTCAGTTAAGAACAAATTCTTATTTACAATGACGGCCTACCAAAAGGCCTCCTACGGGGACAAGACACATCACGACAAGAGACACCACACCACTACATAAAGGGAGACCTAACAACATAGCAAGGCAGGAACACATGACAACACAGCATGGTAGCAACACAGCATGGTAGCAGCACAACACGACAACAACATGGTAGCAGCACAACACGACAACAACATGGTAGCAACACAACATGGTAGCAACACAACATGTCAGCAGCTCATAACATGGTACAAACATTATTGGGCCCAGACAACAGTACAAAGGGCAAGAAGGTAGAGACAACAATACATCACACAAAGCAGACACAACTGTCAGTAAGTGTCCATGATGGAGTCTTTGAATGAAGAGATGGAGGTGGGAGGTTTTTTTTGCAGCTCGTTCCAGTCGTCAGCTGCAGTGAACTGAAAAGAGGAGCGACCCAGGGATGTGTGTGCTTTGGGGACCTTTAATGTCCAGTGCAGTTTCCTGAAAATTATGTCTTTAGTGGGAAAGCTGTTTGCAAAGACCACCTGAAATGTCTGCCTATTTTGGTAGGATGGTGACATCACCAAGCGGTAAATTAGTTAATAGACCAATAAGAAAGTTCCAAACTTCTCTGCCAATAACAGCTCGTCTTCAGTTCTCCCCTCCCACTCAGACCACTCCCAGACAGTCCTAGTAAAATTCTTGCTCTTTGCTACTAAGAAGCTATTATTGTTTTTATTTTTTCCCCATTTTAATTTGAAACAATCACCATAAGGTACTTAATTGTTTCCCAGAAATGATTTGATATTGAGCTGAAAACTGCTGAACCTTTTAATCTCCTACAGTTGAAACTGTGGTTGTAAAACTGCCTTCAATATGTTCCTAATTATAGTCTGTTTCCTGAAATAAATAAATTAATGTATTCCCCACTATATCTTTATTCATCCAAATCAATTCAATGTAAACAAACCACAACCGTTAAATTAAAACTCACGTCAATAGACGGGACTAATCCCAACATTTTTACTTAATTAAAATACTCAAACTCATTTTCCTGGGAGTATAGTAGAATTAGTAATAGTAATATTATAGTAGAATTAGTAATAGTAATATTATAGTGTAATTATTAATATGTTAGAATTTATTTGGACAACTCAAAATACTAGAAAATTACCAAAAACATACAGGGGTGAGACCTGCAGCTCGTTTTGAGTTGGGGAGATCAACTCAATATACTATAAAATGACTTTAAAAAATCAACTCTAAACTGTGTAGAAATAAACATTTACCTTCATTCATATAGTTTCTTGTCGGTCCAGCTGGCTAATAATCACCAAAATGAAAACTAGACAGTCGGGGGATCATCAAAAAGTCCTAAAACAAGGTGAGGCAATATAACACCTCGAAGACTGAATGGTCTCCGGGATAAACATGAGTTTGACATCCCTGGTGTCCACAGTACAATAAACATGCTTAGTATAATGAAGTCCTTTACTATACCAGGCAGGCAACATTATCATTATTGCCAGTCCTTTACTATACCAGGCAGGCAACATTATCATTATTGCCAGTCCTTTACTATACCAGGCAGGCAACATTATCATTATTGCCAGTCCTTTACTATACCAGGCAGGCAACATTATCATTATTGCCAGTCCTTTACTATACCAGGCAGGCAACATTATCATTATTGCCAGTCCTTTACTATACCAGGCAGGCAACATTATCATTATTGTCCTTTACTATACCAGGCAGGCAACATTATCATTATTGCCAGTCCTTTACTATACCAGGCAGGCAACATTATCATTATTGCCAGTCCTTTACTATACCAGGCAGGCAACATTATCATTATTGCCAGTCCTTTACTATACCAGGCAGGCAACATTATCATTATTGCCAGAACCAGGCAGGCAACATTATCATTATTGCCAGTCCTTTACTATACCAAGATTGCCAGTCCTTTACTATACCAGGCAGGCAACATTATCATTGCCAGACGTCTATGAAATAAAGCTGTCGAAACATTGGTTGAATAAATCGATTGCGTCACTCATTGCACTCGTGTTTTTTGTTTTGTTTTCCAACACGATCATTATCCAGACTTCACCAGTAGTTGGCACAATATTACATATTGGTCTATGTATTCAACAAGGTGACGTTGCCCCCCCCTCCCCCTCCTCTGGGGGCCAGTTTTTACCTTTTCCCCACAAATGGTTATTAGGAGGAAGAGGAGAGGTATCTGATCCTAGATCTGTCATAGCGAGTTTGGGTTAGTGGTATAGCACTTAGATGGGCCTTAGTGTTTTTGCATTGAAAGGCCATCAAACAGAAGCAGGTGTGTATGTTGTCCCTCACCTGTCTGCGCGCGGGGCCTTTCCACACCGAACCCCTGTCCTCTTACTTCCGCTCGGTCGCGCAGCTAATCCCGATCATCTGACATCAGGACAAATGGCGGACCAGGATGGCAGCGACACATCTCCGACAGTACCACAAGGTGAGCTCCCATCAACGGGAATCTTTACTCAACAACTTCTCTCGAAGTTTCATGTGTGACTTAACTTGAGGTATCCACGGACCGGAGGGTTGTTTCAGCCCTCTTCTCCGCTTGTCGACGAGAAGTGATCTGAAGTAGTGTAGTGCGAGGCGCCGGGTCACGGGGACCGGATTAACTATCAACCTTCCATAGAACACTGAACCCACCGGTTATTATCAAACTAACCGTGTTTGTTACGGAAACGACTTTAAATACATTTCCCAGACTAATTCTGCCGCTAGGCTAGATACACTTGTTGGGATGTTTGGCGAAGTTGCATGCAGTTTGTTGCGGTATAATTCCAAGTATCTCTCCGAGTTGACGTGACAGGTGGAGCCTGGACGAACAGCCCGAGGCTCGGCGGAAGCCAGGCACATGTTTCGTTAGATTAGGAATACTCAGTGTACATAAAAACCAAACATTATGAACCCCTTTTTGTCCTCAGAACAGCCTCAATTCGTCAGGGACATGGACTCTACAAGGTATCTAAAGCGTTCCACGGGGCTGCTGGTCCCATATTGACTCCAATGCGTCCCACATTTGTCAAATTGGCTGGATGTCCTTTGGGTGGTGGACCATTCTTGATACACACACAGGAAACTGTTGAGCCTGATAAACCCAGTAGCGTTGCGGTTCTTGACATACTGGTGCACTTACTAAGGCACTTCAATCTTTTGTCTAGCCCATTCACCCTCTGAATGGTACACATACACAATCCAAATATCTCAATTGTCTCAAGGCTTCAAAATCCTTCTTTAACCCGTCTCCTCCCCTTCATCTACACTGATTGAAGTGGATTTAACAGGTGACATCAATAAGGTGACATCAATCAATATCTTTCACCTGGATTCAACAAGTGACATCAATAAGGGATCATATCTTTCACCTGGTCGGTCTGTCATGGAAAGAGGTGTTCCTAATGTTTTAATATGTTCCCAGGTCAGTCTGGATCCAAAGGAATGTTTATTATGTTTACATCTATTATCTCTAAATCCATCACCGAGGCTCCAGCGCCGTGACCGTGGCTTCAGCGCCGTGACCGTGGCTCCAGCGCCGTGACCGTGGCTCCAGCGCCGTGACCGTGGCTCCAGCGCCGTGACCGTGGCTCCAGCGCCGTGGCCGAGGCTCCAGCGCCGTGGCCGAGGCTTCAGTGTTATGTGTTTGCATCATGCTTTCTAGAATGTCGACTTTGGCCTTGGAGGCCTTCCGTTGTTCCCAGGGATATGGGACTCAGGCCTGTTTATTGTACACCACCCCAATCTCAATACATTTCAAGCCTGACTCTGGGGACGGAATGACATGTCTGTGTGTGTAAGCAGGGTGTGTGCGGTGTTCTTCCATACAGCAGGACCAGGGGGACCAGGGGGACAACGACCAGATTGCTCTATGAACTAAAGGGGGGGGTGTTTGTCAGATATGGGTGCTTATGTTTGTCCTGTTTGACTGTATGTACAGTCAGTGGTTAAGCAGTGGTTAACCTGTGATTTCTAGTAGCGCTCGACCGACATGATTTTTCAACGCGATTTTGATTATTGGAAGACCAATAAAATGCCGATACCGATTAATCGGCTGATTTTAAAAATACATTTTTGTATTTTTATTTAATTGATATTTTTAAAAAATTTTTAAAAATTTTTTTTTATATTTATTTGTAATAATGACAATTACAACAATACTAAATTAACTCTTATTTTCTACATATAAAACATCAATAAAATATATTTATTCTCAAATAAATAATGGAACCTGTTCAATTTGGTTTAAATAATGCAAAAACAAAGTGTTGGAGAAGAAAGTAAAAGTGCAATATGTGCCATGTAAGAAAGCTAACGTTTAAGTTCCTTGCTCAGAACATGAGAACATATGAAAGCTGGTGGCTCCTTTTAACATGAGTTTTCAATATTCTCAGGTAAGAAGGTTTAGGTTGTAGTTATTATAGGACTATTTCTCTATACCATTTGTATTTCATGTACCTTTGACTATTGGATGTTCTAATAGGCACTTTAGTATTGCCAGTCTAATCTCAGGAGTTGATAGGCTTGAAGTCATAAACGGCTCAATGCTTGAAGAGCTGCTGGCAAACGCAGTAAAGTGCTGTTTGAATGAATGTGTACGAGCCTGCTGCTTCCTACCACCGCTCAGTCAGACTGCTCTATCAAATCATAAGACTTAATTATAATAAACACACAAATATGAGCCTTAGGTCATTAATATGGTCAAATCCGGAAACTATCATTTAGAAAACAAGACATTTATTATTTCGGTGCGATACGGAACCGCTCCGTATATTATCTAATAGAGGGCATCCATAAGTCTAAATATTGCTGTTACATTGTACAACCTTCAATGTTATGTCATAATTATGTAAAATTCTGGCAAATTAATTACGGTCTTTGTTAGGAAGAAATGGTCTTCACACAGTTGGCAACGAGCCAGGCGGCCCAAACTGCTGCATATACCCTCACTCTGTTGCACAGAACGCAAGAGAAGTGACACAAGTTCCCTAGTTAATATTGCCTGCTAACATGAATTTCTTTTAGCTAAATATGCCGGTTTAAAAATACATAGTTGTGTATTGATTTTAATAAAGGCATTGATGTTTATGGTTAGGTACACATTGCTGCAACGATTGTGCTTTTTTTTCCGCAAATGAGCTTTTGTTAAGTCATCACCCGTTTAGCGAAGTTGAAGTAGGTTGTGATTCGATGATAAATGAACAGGCATCGCATTGATTATATGCAACGCAGAACAAGCTAGTTAAACTAGTAATATCATCAACCATGTGTAGTTTGATAGCATTAAACTTATCTTGTAAAAAAACTATCTAGTAACTTACCTTGGCTCCTTGCTGTACTCGCGTAACAGGTGGTCAGCCTGCCACGCAGTCTCCACGTGGAGTAACAGGTGGTCAGCAGTCTCCTTGTGGAGTAACAGGTGGTCAGCCTGCCACTGTCTCCACGTGGAGTAACAGGCGGTCAGCCTGCCACGCAGTCTCCTCATGGAGTAACAGGTCGTCAGCAGTCTCCTTGTGTAGTAACAGGTGGTCAGCCTGCCACGCAGTCTCCACGTGGAGTAACAGGTGGTCAGCCTGCCACTGTCTCCTCGTGGAGTAACAGGCGGTCAGCCTGCCACGCAGTCTCCTCGTGGAGTAACAGGTGGTCAGCCTGCCACTGTCTCCTCGTGGAGTAACAGGTAGTCAGCCTGCCACGCAGTCTCCTCGTGGAGTAACAGGTAGTCAGCCTGCCACGCAGTCTCCACGTGGAGTAACAGGTGGTCAGCCTGCCACTGTCTCCTCGTGGAGTAACAGGTGGTCAGCCTGCCACTGTCTCCTCGTGGAGTAACAGGCGGTCAGCCTGCCACGCAGTCTCCTCGTGGAGTAACAGGCGGTCAGCAGTCTCCTCGTGGAGTAACAGGCGGTCAGCCTGCCATGCAGTCTCCACGTGGAGTAACAGGTGGTCAGCCTGCCACGCAGTCTCCACGTGGAGTAACAGGTGATCAGCCTGCCACGCAGTCTCCTCGTGGAGTAACAGGTGGTCAGCCTGCCACGCAGTCTCCACGTGGAGTAACAGGTGGTCAGCAGTCTCCTCGTGGAGTAACAGGCGGTCAGCCTGCCACGCAGTCTCCACGTGGAGTAACAGGTGGTCAGCAGTCTCCTCGTGGAGTAACAGGTGATCAGCAGTCTCCACGTGGAGTAACAGGTGATCAGCCTGCCACTGTCTCCACGTGGAGTAACAGGTGGTCAGCAGTCTCCTCGTGGAGTAACAGGTGATCAGCAGTCTCCACGTGGAGTAACAGGTGGTCAGCCTGCCACGCAGTCTCCACGTGGAGTAACAGGTGGTCAGCAGTCTCCTCGTGGAGTAACAGGCGGTCAGCCTGCCACGCAGTCTCCACGTGGAGTAACAGGTGGTCAGCAGTCTCCTTGTGGAGTAACAGGTGGTCAGCCTGCCACTGTCTCCACGTGGAGTAACAGGCGGTCAGCCTGCCACGCAGTCTCCTCATGGAGTAACAGGTCGTCAGCAGTCTCCTTGTGTAGTAACAGGTGGTCAGCCTGCCACGCAGTCTCCACGTGGAGTAACAGGTGGTCAGCCTGCCACTGTCTCCTCGTGGAGTAACAGGCGGTCAGCCTGCCACGCAGTCTCCTCGTGGAGTAACAGGTGGTCAGCCTGCCACTGTCTCCTCGTGGAGTAACAGGTAGTCAGCCTGCCACGCAGTCTCCTCGTGGAGTAACAGGTAGTCAGCCTGCCACGCAGTCTCCACGTGGAGTAACAGGTGGTCAGCCTGCCACTGTCTCCTCGTGGAGTAACAGGTGGTCAGCCTGCCACTGTCTCCTCGTGGAGTAACAGGCGGTCAGCCTGCCACGCAGTCTCCTCGTGGAGTAACAGGCGGTCAGCAGTCTCCTCGTGGAGTAACAGGCGGTCAGCCTGCCATGCAGTCTCCACGTGGAGTAACAGGTGGTCAGCCTGCCACGCAGTCTCCACGTGGAGTAACAGGTGATCAGCCTGCCACGCAGTCTCCTCGTGGAGTAACAGGTGGTCAGCCTGCCACGCAGTCTCCACGTGGAGTAACAGGTGGTCAGCAGTCTCCTCGTGGAGTAACAGGCGGTCAGCCTGCCACGCAGTCTCCACGTGGAGTAACAGGTGGTCAGCAGTCTCCTCGTGGAGTAACAGGTGATCAGCAGTCTCCACGTGGAGTAACAGGTGATCAGCCTGCCACTGTCTCCTCGTGGAGTAACAGGTGGTCAGCCTGCCACGCAGTCTCCACGTGGAGTAACAGGTGGTCAGCAGTCTCCACGTGGAGTAACAGGTGGTCAGCAGTCTCCTCGTGGAGTAACAGGTGATCAGCAGTCTCCTCGTGGAGTAACAGGTGGTCAGCCTGCTACTGTCTCCACGTGGAGTAACAGGTGGTCAGCAGTCTCCTCGTGGAGTAACAGGTGGTCAGCAGTCTCCTCGTGGAGTAACAGGTGGTCAGCCTGCCACTGTCTCCACGTGGAGTAACAGGTGGTCAGCAGTCTCCTCGTGGAGTAACAGGTGGTCAGCAGTCTCCACGTGGAGTAACAGGTGGTCAGCCTGCCACGCAGTCTCCTCGTGGATTACAATGTAATCGGCATCCAAAATTACCGATTGTTATGAAATCCTGAAATCGGGCCCATGCACCAGCCTCTCGGTCCCATGCACCAGTGGTTAACACCCCCTGGGACGCCCTCTGAGAGTAGGGTCACGGCCAGGGATCAGCCATTATTGACGGCGACCCTGGAGCTACTAGGCTTAAGTGCCGTGCTCAAGGGCACATCGGCAGATTTTTCACCTTGTCGGCTCAAGGATTCAAACTAGCAACCTTTAGGTTACTGGCCCAACACTCTTAACTGATAGGACAGAAGACCAGTCCCCATAGTCCAGGGCCCATAGTGGCCGTAGACCAGGGGCCATAGACTAGGGGCCATAGACCAGGGGCCATAGGGGCCATAGACCAGGGGCCATAGACTAGGGGCCGTAGTCCAGGGCCCATAGGGGCCGTAGTCCAGGGGCCATAGGGGCCGTAGTCCAGGGGCCATAGGGGCCGTAGACCAGGGCCCATAGGGGCCGTAGACCAGGGCCCATAGGGGCCGTAGACCAGGGCCCATAGGGGCCGTAGACCAGGGCCCATAGGGGCCGTAGACCAGGGCCCATAGGGGCCGTAGACCAGGGGCCATAGGGGCCGTAGACCAGGGCCCATAGGACAGTAGTCCAGGGCCCGTAGACCAGGGCCCGTAGACTAGGGTCCATAGACCAGGGCCCATAGGACAGTAGACCAGGGCCCGTAGACTAGGGTCCGTAGACCAGGGCCCGTAGACTAGGGTCCGTAGACCAGGGCCCGTAGACTAGGGTCCGTAGACTAGGGTCCGTAGACCAGGGCCCGTAGACTAGGGTCCGTAGACCAGGGCCCGTAGACTAGGGTCCGTAGACCAGGGCCCATAGGACAGTATAAAGCAGATTCACAGATGGATCTTTATGACTCGGGTCTAATGCATTTAGGGAAAACGTTTAACTTGGTCCCATTGAGGATTCTCCTCCCAAAGAGTGGGGTTCATTCGTCTCTGAACAGCACATACTTTTTTATTTATAGTGTATGAGGACACTTTTCAAAGTAGTGGATTTGGTTATTTCAGCCACACCCGTTGCTAACAGGTGTATAAAATTGAGCGCACAGCCATGCAATCTCCATAGACAAACATTGGCAGTATAATGGCCTTACTGAAGAACTCAGTGACTTTCAACGTGGCACCGTCACAGGATGCCACCTTCCCAACAAGTCAGTTTGTCAAATTTCTGCCCTGCTAGAGCTGCCCCGGGCAACTGTAAGTGCTGTTATTGTGAAGTGGAAACGTCTAGGAGCAACAACGGCTCAGCCATGAAGTGGTAGGCCACACAAGCTCACAGGGAGCGCTGAAGTGCGTAGGGCGTAAAACATTTTTTGTCTGTCCTCAGTTGCAACCCTCACTACCGAGTTACAAACTGCCTCTGGAAGCAACTTCAGCACAATAACTGTTCATCGGGAGCTTCATGAAACGGGTTTCCATGGCTGAGCAGCTGCACACAAGACTAAGATCACCAAAATGCCAAGCGTCAGCTGGTGTGGTGTAAAGTTCACCGCCATTGGACTCTGGAGCAGTGGAAACTCGTTCTCTGGAGTGATGAATCACGCTTCACCATCTTGGCAGTCTGACGGAAGAATCTGGGTTTGGCGGATGCCAGGAGAACGCTACCGTCCCCAATGCATTGTGCTAACTGTAAAGTTTGGAGGAGGAATAATGGTCTGGGGCTGTTCTTCATGGTTTGGGTTAGTTCCAGTGAAGGGAAATCTTAACGCTACAGTATACAAAGACATTCTAGACGATTCTTGTGCTTCCAACTTTGTGGCAACAGTTTGGGGAAGGCCCTTTCCTGTTTCAGCATGACAATGCCACCATGCACAAAGCGAGGTACATACAGAAATAGTTTGTTGAGATCGGTGTGGAAGAACTTGACTGGCCTGTACAGAGCCCTGACCTCAACCCCATCAAACACCTTTGGGATGAATTGGAACGCCGACTGCGAGCCTGGGCTAATCGCCCATCATCAGTGCCCAACCTCACTCATGTTCTTGTGGCTGAATGGAAGCAAGTCACTGCAGCAATGTTCCAACATCTAGTGGAAAGCCTTCCCAGAAGAGTGGAGGCTGTTATAACAGCAATGTTCCTACATCTAGTGGAAAGCCTTCCCAGAAGAGTGGAGGCTGTTATAGCAGCAATGTTCCTACATCTAGTGGAAAGCCTTCCCAGAAGAGTGGGGGCTGTTATAGCAGCAATGTTCCAACATCTAGTGGAAAGCCTTCCCAGAAGAGTGGAGGCTGTTATAGCAGCAATGTTCCTACATCTAGTGGAAAGCCTTCCCAGAAGAGTGGAGGCTGTTATAGCAGCAATGTTCCAACATCTAGTGGAAAGCCTTCCCAGAAGAGTGGAGGCTGTTATAGCAGCAATGGGGTGGGGGGACCAACTCCATATTAATTATGATTTTGGAACAAGATGTTCAACTAGCGTGTGTCCACATCCAAAAGACTCGCTCTCTATATGCAATTCAAAGGGCCTTATGGGAAACATGTTTTAAAAGAATAGGGACATTTCAAATGTTACAGTATATTATTGGCTGTGTTGTACAAATAGTTGAAGTCTGAAAGGTAAAATAAATAAGCATAAATATGGGTTGTATTTACAATGGTGTTTGTTTTTCACTGGTTGCCCTTTTTACATGGCAACAAGTCACACACTCTGCTGCTCTGATGGCACTGTGGTATTTCACCCAGTAGATATGGGAGTTTATAGCCTGTCTTCTCTTGAGAGCCAGGTCTGCCTACGGCGGCCTTTCTCAATAGCAAGGCTATGCTCACTGAGTCTGTACATAGTCAAAGCTTTCCTTAAGTTTGGGTCAGTCACAGTGGTCAGGTATTCTGCCACTGTGTACTCTCTGTTTAGGGTCAGTCACAGTGGTCAGGTATTCTGCCACTCTCTGTTTAGGGTCAGTCACAGTGGTCAGGTATTCTGTGACTGTGTACTCTCTGTTTAGGGTCAGTCACAGTGGTCAGGTATTCTGCCACTGTGTCCTCTCTGTTTAGGGTCAGTCACAGTGGTCAGGTATTCTGTGACTGTGTACTCTCTGTTTAGGGTCAGTCACAGTGGTCAGGTATTCTGTGACTGTGTACTCTCTGTTTAGGGTCAGTCACAGTGGTCAGGTATTCTGACGCTGTGTACTCTCTGTTTAGGGTCAGTCACAGTGGTCAGGTATTCTGACGCTGTGTCCTCTCTGTTTAGGGTCAGTCACAGTGGTCAGGTATTCTGACGCTGTGTCCTCTCTGTTTAGGGTCAGTCACAGTGGTCAGGTATTCTGACGCTGTGTCCTCTCTGTTTAGGGTCAGTCACAGTGGTCAGGTATTCTGACGCTGTGTCCTCTCTGTTTAGGGTCAGTCACAGTGGTCAGGTATTCTGACGCTGTGTCCTCTCTGTTTAGGGTCAGTCACAGTGGTCAGTTATTCTGACGCTGTGTCCTCTCTGTTTAGGGTCAGTCACAGTGGTCAGGTATTCTGACGCTGTGTCCTCTCTGTTTAGGGTCAGTCACAGTGGTCAGGTATTCTGACGCTGTGTCCTCTCTGTTTAGGGTCAGTCACAGTGGTCAGGTATTCTGACGCTGTGTACTCTCTGTTTAGGGTCAGTCACAGTGGTCAGGTATTCTGCCACTCTCTGTTTAGGGTCAGTCACAGTGGTCAGGTATTCTGCCACTGTGTACTCTCTGTTTAGGGTCAGTCACAGTGGTCAGGTATTCTGACGCTGTGTCCTCTCTGTTTAGGGTCAGTCACAGTGGTCAGGTATTCTGACGTTGTGTCCTCTCTGTTTAGGGTCAGTCACAGTGGTCAGGTATTCTGACGCTGTGTCCTCTCTGTTTAGGGTCAGTCACAGTGGTCAGGTATTCTGACGTTGTGTCCTCTCTGTTTAGGGTCAGTCACAGTGGTCAGGTATTCTGTGACTGTGTACTCTGTTTAGGGTCAGTCACAGTGGTCAGGTATTCTGTGACTGTGTACTCTCTGTTTAGGGTCAGTCACAGTGGTCAGGTATTCTGACGCTGTGTACTCTCTGTTTAGGGTCAGTCACAGTGGTCAGGTATTCTGTCGCTGTGTCCTCTCTGTTTAGGGTCAGTCACAGTGGTCAGGTATTCTGTCGCTGTGTCCTCTCTGTTTAGGGTCAGTCACAGTGGTCAGGTATTCTGTCGCTGTGTACTCTCTGTTTAGGGTCAGTCACAGTGGTCAGGTATTCTGTGACTGTGTACTCTCTGTTTAGGGTCAGTCACAGTGGTCAGGTATTCTTCTCTGTTTAGGGTCAGTCACAGTGGTCAGGTATTCTGTGACTGTGTACTCTCTGTTTAGGGTCAGTCACAGTGGTCAGGTATTCTTCTCTGTTTAGGGTCAGTCACAGTGGTCAGGTATTCTTCTCTGTTTAGGGTCAGTCACAGTGGTCAGGTATTCTGCCACTGTGTACTCTCTGTTTAGGGCCAGTCACAGTGGTCAGGTATTCTGTCACTGTGTACTCTCTGTTTAGGGCCAGTCACAGTGGTCACTGTGTACTCTCTGTTTAGGGCCAGTCACAGTGGTCAGGTATTCTGTGACTGTGTCCTCTCTGTTTAGGGCCAGTCACAGTGGTCAGGTATTCTGTGACTGTGTCCTCTCTGTTTAGGGCCAGTCACAGTGGTCAGGTATTCTGTGACTGTGTCCTCTCTGTTTAGGGCCAGTCACAGTGGTCAGGTATTCTGTGACTGTGTCCTCTCTGTTTAGGGTCAGTCACATTGGTCAGGTATTCTGTGACTGTGTACTCTCTGTTTAGGGTCAGTCACAGTGGTCAGGTATTCTGTGACTGTGTCCTCTCTGTTTAGGGCCAGTCACAGTGGTCAGGTATTCTGTGACTGTGTCCTCTCTGTTTAGGGTCAGTCACAGTGGTCAGGTATTCTGTGACTGTGTCCTCTCTGTTTAGGGTCAGTCACAGTGGTCAGGTATTCTGTGACTGTGTCCTCTCTGTTTAGGGTCAGTCACAGTGGTCAGGTATTCTGCGACTGTGTACTCTCTGTTTAGGGTCAGTCACAGTGGTCAGGTATTCTGCCACTGTGTACTCTCTGTTTAGGGTCAGTCACAGTGGTCAGGTATTCTGCCGCTGTATACTCTCTGTTTAGGGCCAGTCACAGTGGTCAGGTATTCTGTGACTGTGTCCTCTCTGTTTAGGATCAGTCACAGTGGTCAGGTATTCTGTGACTGTGTCCTCTCTGTTTAGGGTCAGTCACAGTGGTCAGGTATTCTGTGACTGTGTCCTCTCTGTTTAGGGCCAGTCACAGTGGTCAGGTATTCTGTGACTGTGTACTCTCTGTTTAGGGCCAGTCACAGTGGTCAGGTATTCTGCCACTGTGTACTCTCTGTTTAGGGCCAGTCACAGTGGTCAGGTATTCTGCCACTGTGTCCTCTTTGTTTAGGGTCAGTCACAGTGGTCAGGTATTCTGTGACTGTGTACTCTCTGTTTAGGGTCAGTCACAGTGGTCAGGTATTCTGTGACTGTGTCCTCTCTGTTTAGGGCCAGTCACAGTGGTCAGGTATTCTGCCACTGTGTACTCTCTGTTTAGGGTCAGTCACAGTGGTCAGGTATTCTGACGCTGTGTACTCTCTGTTTAGGGCCAAATAGCATTCTAGTTTGCTCAGTTTTTTGGTTCTTTCCAGTTTGTCAAGTAGTTTATTTTGTTTTCTCATAATTTGGTTGGGTCTAATTGTGTTCCTGTCCTGGGGCTCTGTGGGGTCTAATTGTGTTCCTGTCCTGGGGCTCTGTGGGGTCTAATTGTGTTCCTGCCCTGGGGCTCTGTGGGGTCTAATTGTGTTCCTGTCCTGGGGCTCTGTGGGGTCTAATTGTGTTCCTGTCCTGGGGCTCTGTGGGGTCTAATTGTGTTCCTGCCCTGGGGCTCTGTGGGGTCTAATTGTGTTCCTGTCCTGGGGCTCTGTGGGGTCTAATTGTGTTCCTGTCCTGGTGCTCTGTGGGGTCTAATTGTGTTCATTGACATCAGGATCCCGAAAGTATTAGTTCACTTCTCTATTTCTCTACCTTGAGACCCTTATGCCACAAAATAAATAAACGCATCAATTTTACTGAGCTAAAGTTCATATAAAGGAAATGAGTTCCTTAAAATACAGAGGACAGAAGAAGTGAACCCTTTGGAATGACCTGGATTTCTGCATCAACTGGTCATCAAATGTGATCTGATCTTCATCTAAGTCACAACAATAGACAAACACGGTCTGCTTAAACTAACAACACACAAATTATTTTATTTCTCTTTGTCTATATTGAATATATCATTTAAACATTCACAGTGTAGGTTGGAAAAAGTATGTGAACACTAATGGCTAATGACTTCTCCAAAAGCTAATTGGAGTCTGAAAGTCAGTCCGCGGTAAGACTAAGTGTCTATAAATGGAGAAAGTTCAGCACTGTTGCTACTCTCCCTAGGAGTGGCCGTCCTGCAAAGATGACTGCAAGCGCACAGGAGCAGAATGCTCAATGAGGTTAAGAAGAATCCTAGAGTGTCAGCTAAAGACTTACAGACCACCTGTTACTCCACGTGGAGACTGCGTGGCAGGCTGACTTACAGAAATCTCTGGAACATACTAACATCTCTGTTGACGAGTCTACGATACGTAAAACACTAAACAAGAATGGTGTTCATAGGAGGACACCATGGGAGAAGACACTGCTGTCCGAAAAAAAAAAAACTATTGCTGCACGTCTGAAATAAAATAACACCTGGAAGTTCCACAGCGCTACTGGCAAAATGTTCTGTGAACAGATGGAACTACAGTTGTTTGGAAGACAACACTCACTATGTGTGGAGAAAAAAAGGCCCAGCACACCAACATCAACCTCATCCCAACTGTAAAGTCTGGTGGAGGGAGCGTCATGGTTTGGGGGCTGCTTTGCAGAAGAAATTGGGAGCCAAGCCAACTAGGGAACCAGGTCCAGCCAATCAGAATGTTTTCCCTCCACAAAATGGCTTTACTACAACAGAAATGCTCGTCAGTTTCATCAGCTGGTCTCAGATGATCCCGCTGCTGAAGAAGCTGGATGTGGAGGTCCTGGGTTTGCGTGGTAACACGTGGTCTGAGGTTGAAGAAGCTGGATGTGGAGGTCCTGGGTTTGCGTGGTAACACGTGGTCTGAGGTTGTGAGACCGGTTGGACATACTCCCAAATTCTCTAAAATGACGTTGGAGGTGGCTTATGGTAGAGAAATGATCATTAAATTCTCTGGCAACAGCTCTGTTGGACATTCCTGTAGTCATCACGCCAATTGCACACGCCCCTCATAACATAACATGAGACATCTGTTATGAAACTGCACATTTTAGTGGCCATTTATTGTCCCCCAGCACAAGGTGCACCTGTAATGATCATGCTGATTTAATCAGCTTCTTGATATGCCACACCTGTCAGGTGGATGGATTATCTTGGTAAAGGAGAAATGCTCACTAACAGGGATTTTAAGAAATTTGTGCACAAAATGTGAGAGAAATAAGCTTTTTGAAGTATGATGTAAAAAATGCCTTGGATCTTTTATTGCAGCTCATGAGACAGGGGACCAATGTTTTATTTGTTGTTCAGTATATGGTGATAAACTGTAAACCAAGAGTTTATCACACAGTGTTCCAACTCAGGCGGGCAGATCCTCCAGACTTCCTTAATATTAGAGATTGTGCACCAGCTGTTATTTACAGACACACTCCTCCCTTCTTGAGTTTATCGGAGGCTACCGTTTGGTCCTGCCGATGCATAGAGAAAGATCAGTTCAGATGAAGGAAAGGAAGCCCTACAATCACAGTGATGATCACCAGACCTCAGGATGTGATTACCCAGCTCAAAGTGCCTGCTGTGGGCTGTCAGTCTCTGGCCCTCTCCCCCAGCAGCCTGGAGCTTAGCTTAACGTTAGCGCTGGCTAATCCTCTCAGGTTTGAGGCAGAGGGATAAACCAATGCCGCCACGTTAGCCTAGCCTGCTACATACAGGGAGACTGAACGCTAATCGCTAAATCTGACCGTTTGATTTGAGCAGAGGGGGAGGGGTGCACATACAGAGACAGGCAGGAGTTTAGGTGGAGCAGGCACAGCAACATGAGCCGGGAGGGCAGATTAAAGGTTGGGTGGTTGAGTTTAGGTGGGTAGACGCACAACAACATGACGGGAGGGCAGAATAAAAGTGTTTCCTTCTCTCTCTCCTCTCTCTTCTCTCTCTCGGTCTGTCTCTCTTCTGATTGCTCTTTGTCCTTCTCTGCTGGGTGTTTTTTTGGGGGGTAGGGTTAGTGCTGGGTGTTTTGGGGGGTAGGGTTAGTGCTGGGTGTTTTTGGGGGTAGGGTTGGTGCAGGGTGTTTTTAGGGGTAGGGTTAGTGCTGGGTGTTTTTAGGGGGTAGGGTTAGTGCTGGGTGTTTTGGGGGGGGTAGGGTTAGTGCTGGGTGTTTTGGGGGGGTGATGCTGGGTGTTTTTGGGGGGTGTAGGGTGAGTGCTGGGTGTTTTGGGGGGTGTAGGGTTAGTGCTGGGTGTTTTGGGGGGGGTGTAGGGTTAGTGCTGGGTGTTTTGGGGGGTGTAGGGTTAGTGCTAGGTGTTTTTGGGGGTAGGGTTAGTGCTGGGTGTTTTTGGGGGTGATGCTGGGTGTTTTGGGGGCTGTAGGGTTAGTGCTAGGTGTTTTTGGGGGTAGGGTTAGTGCTGGGTGTTTTGGGGGGGGTAGGGTTAGTGCTGGGTGTTTTTGGGGGGGTAGGGTGAATGCTAGGTGTTTTTGGGGGGTAGGGTTAGTGCTGGATGTTTTTGGGGTGTAGGGGTTAGTACTGGATGTTTTTGG